>NC_068572.1:11950569-12253369 GCF_025698545.1 Gossypium raimondii | reverse complement strand
TCACCTATTCCCAACAGTTTGAAAATAGACTTGGGCATCAAGTTGATGCTCACTCCTAAGTCGTACAAAACTTTACCACAGTAAGATTCTTCTATATTACAGGGTATAGTAAAGCTTTCAGGGTCCTTCAGTTTTGGAGGAAGCTTGTTCTGTAAGAATGCACTGCACTCATTCATTAAAGTGACAATTTCATACTTACTAAGTCTTTTCTTCTTGGGTAGGATGTCTGGAAACACAAAAATATATAAATTTTTTCATTCCCTTTTTAACTCAAATTCATGTAGTTTCGTAGTAATTCTTGTCGAAAAATATAATATAATTATAAAATAATTAAATTGTACTTAAATTATTAACATATTAAATTTTAATTAATTTTGTAATAAATTTTCATAAATTTTGATTTATTTTCGATAGGTTTGCACAAAGGGTAAAAATTGACTCGGCAGACGCTACTAGAAGCTCAAAACTGTGAAGTGATTTGTAAAGCATGGAGGCAAATTAATTTTTCAGCCTAAAACAGTCCAAATTATGAATATTAATACATAATATAATTAATTTTAATTTTAATCTAATTTATTTTGGGTTAAATGATTATTATTGATTATATTATGGAAAAGAGGCCCAATTGTGCTAATACGAAGGACTATTCCAATCGAGCAATTGGGCTACCCAAACCCGTCCAAAATGCTGACCCAATCAGCTCAAATTAGCTGATTTATTGACTTGCAAATCATCCCTTGAAGTCTCCTTGAAACCGCATACCCTCCACTTATTATGCTTTAAAGATTTGCCCCAAGCTAAATTTAGCAAAGTTTGAAACATTCAAACTTTGCTACATGTGTGGCCGGCCAAGGGGAGTGTGTGGCTGCAAATTATTTGCTATTTTTAGCATTCACTCTCTCCTATAAACACCCCCTTTCACCTATTCATTCAACACACCTCTCATCCCACACATCTCTCTCTCTCTTTCACTCACTTTCTCTCATTTATTTCCCAATTTTCCTTTTACTTTCCTTTGCTGATTTCCCTATTGGAAAGGAGCCCTTCATCCACCTTGGGTAGAAGCATTCAAGTGCTTATAGAAGCCTTGGAAAAGTAAGAATGAGTGGAGGAGGAGAGGAGAAATTAATTTGGATTCGGAGAAACGCTGAATTTAATTCTAGTTTCCTATCCTTTAACTTTTCCTGTTGTTATGGTCATGTATATGAATATTTGTTATGTTGTTATTCTTAATTTAATTCGTGTTAGGTTGATTGCATTTTGTCTATTTAAGTTATTAAAATCATGTTTGTGTTGTTATAGGTCTTGATAAATTGTTTGATTAAGTAAAACCATGATTATGTTATACTTGCATTATAATTGTATGGTAACTAATGAATTAATTATTAATCATATTGAAATTGTAATTAATTGACACAATACTTAATCAGTGCATATTTAATCTTCTAAAGTAGTGAGGGTAAAATAGCGAGGTATTAAATGGTACATTAGCCTTGCATAACTTGCAAGATTATTGTGATTAAACTGTTTCAATGTAGGAATATATTGTTACTTCACTTAATCTTTTACTTGTTTCTTAAATTTGATTAATTGATTGAATTGACATAGTAATATATTCAAGAGATTTAGTTAATTTAGTAAGTATGTATGTGTTATAGTTAACAAATTACCAAGTTACCATGAATTTATTTGTAACAACATGAACATAGTAGTATTAAGTTAAGAAATGCAATTGATCTAACACAATTATGTCATATTGATTAAACTTATTTTTCGAAATCGTGCTTTGGAATTTTTACCTTTGAATTTTCTTAGTTAAAATCTAGTTTTATTAAATCCTTTTCTTTCAAAAGAAAACAATTTCCTTCACAAAAGTGTTTTTAATTGCATTTCATAAATATTTTCTTACAGAGTCCCTATGGGTACAATAACTCAACATTAACTTGTTACGATTGTGTACACTTGCACATTTCCACCATTCCAATGTCCTTCATGAACTTCACATAATTGGGCATTTCCTCTAAAGCCTCCACCAACGGGATGTTGATGTGAAGTTGCTTTAGGACGTCCAAAAAATTCTTGAATTGCACCTCCTATTTCTGCTTATTTGGTTAGAAATTTTGAGGATATGGAGGTGATAGAACTTTGGATTGGACTGAAAAACTTTTTTGAGGAGATAAATCTGCATCTAAAGAAGATGTTAGTTTTTCAGAATTCACTAGTTTAGGTTTTACCTTATCAAAATTTGTAAGTTCTGGCTTAACTGGTGTAGGAATTTCAATTGTTGGTTGACTTTCCTCTTTCTTAATGGGTTCATCTTCAATCACAACCTTCTTGGGTTCCAAAGTATTACCATTCATAAGGCAACTACTTTGAAATTTTCCTTACCCAAATTTCTTGGATTTTCTGTACCACTCGACAATGCTCCTTGTGGTCGATAAAGAAGCTTTGCAGCTAACTGACCCATTTGGTTCCCCAAATTTTTCAGTGTTGCTGCTTGACTTTGGATTAAAGCATCAGTTTTTGCCATGTACGCCTTCAACAAGTTCTCCAAATTGTTAGATGACTCAGCTTGTTGTGGTTTTAGAGCTTGTTGATTGAACCCTTGGGATTGGTTGGATATATGCTGTATGTAAGTGTTGTTCAGTCCATTTCCTTGGTTACTCTAAGAAAAGTTTGGATGGTTGCGCCATGAAGGATTGTAGAAGTTGGACTGTGGTCCGGGTCCACTTCTATTTTGGTGTTGATTCCCTACGTAATAAATTGACTCGGGATTTGATGGAAAATTCTTAAAAGAATTACCATCCCCATGTATACATAGGAAACAACATCGAATTGAATCAGTGACTGAGCTGCAAAATTATTCAAACTATTAGTGGTAAACTGTTTCAACATTGAGAAAATAGAAGATACCTGAGTTGAGAGTGATGTAAGTGTATTCACTTTGTGCACTCCAGCTACTTGTTTTCCTGAAGTTGCTCGATTTGTTGGCCATTTATAGTTGTTACTAGCTATCCTCTGAATGATCTTGTAAGCCTTATTATAAGACTTAGACAAAATCGCACCATTCATAGAAGCATTTACCATCAACCTTGTGTGTGCATTGAGACCGTTATAAAACGTCTCCAACTAAATGTAGTGTGGAACCCCATGATGAGAGCACTTACGAAGTAAGTCTTTGAATCTCTCCCTTGCCTCATACAAAGATTCGTCATCCAATTGTTGAAAAGTGGTTATCTCATTTCGCAATTTAGCATTTTTGCTAGGTGGGAAATATTTAACCAAAAATCTCTGCTAATTCTTGCCATATAGATATTGAACTTGGTGGCAATGAATTAAGCCATGATCGTGCTCGATCTTGTAACGAGTATGGAAACAACTTCAACCTCAATGCATCTTTAGTCACACTAACTATCTTAAACAAATCGCTCACCTCTATGAATAATCGAAGGTAAATGTGTGGATCTTTTGTGGGCATTCTGTAACACTCCGAATTTGGGGCCTAGAAGAAATAGGTTTTGAACAAGGGAACAGATAGAAGACTGTACATAAATATTTAGTTGTGCAAGGAAGTGACATAAATGAATGCTTGCTTCAGTGGTTAAGAGATTTAGGAGTGTTTGGAAGTGTCTGAGAAGTCAGGGGTTTAAGCCTTGGCTTATACAAAAACATTTTATTTTAAGTGAATAAAATCCTTGGATCTAGGTAGTAGGTTCTTAAAGTATTGTGGTGAAAATATGATACAATGGAGTTGTAGGTCTAGTGGTAAGGGGCGTGTGAAGTGTACATGAGGTCTAAGGTTCGAGTGGTGGCGTATCAAATAGGGAGTATTTATTTTGCTACCTAATTCGTGTGGGTGGTAGAGTTGGATTGAAATACTGCTAAATGGAGTTTGAACTGGTTATAGAGAGAATTTAGGAAGGATATTTGGAGAGATTTGAGAAGAGAATATTGGGATTTGGGGAGGTTGTTTTTGTGGAGAGCTATATATGATCTCATTTGTTCCTTGTTCTTGATGGGAGATCGGTGAGGTTTTCAAGGTTTTCGTCGCTTTCTCCAACTTGCATTGCTTCCATTCCTAACTGGTGGTTAAGGTTGATTGGCACATTGCTTGGGAACTAAGGGTGCGATGATCATTGATTTTTGGAATAAGAGTGTTCAAAACAAAGGAAATCTGCAAATTGCATCAAGTGTGTAACCACCTCATTATAACTGTAGAATGACAAAAGCCGAAAAGCCGAAATACGATGTTGAGACCACACGAGTGTGCGATCGCTCGTGTGGAAAGCCAAACCTGCAACAATGGGTGATAAACTGTAGAGGCCTCCATGAGCATTTTCATGGGCTTAGGCCGTAATAGGCCACGTTGGGCCGTAATAGGCCACGTTGGGCTGTAATGGCCACGTTGGGCCGAAATGGGTTGTGTGGGCTCAATGTGCTTGTGATCCCTACACGGATAAAATCCACTATTTAAGGAAAATACTGCACTGAGCTATGTGGATTCCATAGCGTGGCGAAATCTAGCCTGAGTGGGCCGCACAAGTGTGTGGCCCCACTTGGGCCGAGTTCTGGGCCTTGGGCCCATTTACACTGTTATGACCATTTAGGTTACTTGAGTCACTCGAGGCGACCGCGGACCTTTCGAGAGGTCAATAAATGATCGAATTACCCCCATAGGGTAAAATGACCGAATTACCCTTACAGGATAAAATGACTGAATTACCCCCACAGGGTAAAATGATTGAATTACCCTCATAGGATAAAATGACTGAAATACCTCCATAGGGTAAAATAACTGTTATACCCCTAGGAGATGAAATGACTGTTATGGCCTTATGTTATGACTGATTTGCTCTATGATATGTATGATTGTGATTGAGCATGACATTTTGCATACACGTACGATATTATGTCACGGCATATTGCATGGGGATGGGTTGTTATATTTGGAGGAAGTGTACCGTACTGATAAGGTTGCACGGGTCGCCCAAGGCGACTGTGGACCTACTAATGGCTATATGCCATTTATTTTACTGGCAGCTTTGTTGCGATATTAGTGTGTTGGCTAGGTGGGTCGATTTTATCCCCACATGGTGTGTTGGTGGTACGGAGTGGTGTGTTGGCTGGATTGGGATAGGTTGATATTGCACTGTACCGATACTGTATTAGGCTAAGGCCCACACTGTACTGTTACTAAATAGGGCCCAGGCCCAAATTATCACTGCTTGTTGTATATTGATTGACTGATAGGGGATTACACACTAAGTTTCGTAAACTCACTCTTTCCTTTTAACCGTTCAGGTAATCCTCAATCTTAGGCGATTTGGTGCTGCGAGGGACTCGGAGGTGGCCACACAACTACAACAGCTCTACATCTGCTTTCTTTTAAATTTAATGTTTGTAGTAGTTTTGTTTATGTAATAAGGCCTTTAAGTTTGTTTAAAATTTTAATTGGGCTCTTGCTTACTTATTTTAAATAGTTAGTTTAGGGGATGACGAATTTTCAAAATAATTACTATTTTCAAAGACACGAAATTTAAACATTAGAGTTTTAAAAAGCTTCCGAGATTTTAGATCAACCTTTTATATCAAAAGCAGACAACAAGGCAAACATTTTGGCTAGGTGATTTGTTAAATAATAATTACAGGTTTTTAAGCCTAGAAACAAACTTTTACCAAAAGGTCCAATCTTTCGAAAGACACTTCAATGTGACATGCCAGATTCGACCGTAACGTCTAGGTCGGGTTTTAGGGTGTTACACATTCCACTAAACTGGCCCACCATTTGGAGCATTTAAAACATCACTGGTTACAATTCAACTTGCGGTGCATCAATCTCTGATATCCTAATTCCCAGATTTAATTCATTGAAGAGTAACACAACGTACTGTCTTATGGCATGATCCCTATCATCAGCAATAAAGATTGGATTGTGCACATGGTTGGCTCCATTCCTTGTCCATCATTTTTATTTCTGAGGTTCATCTCGGATTCCCTGCCTAAATGTTCGCTCAATTTCAATGTCTACATGTAATAAATCGATAATTCGATCTATGCTCATAAATAGCTGAAAAATAAATCACAAAAATAAAGAATAGATTTGTAATGTTAGAAGTTAGATAAAAATGAAATAAAAACCAAATTGAAAAGAATAATTTCACAAAAATGATTAAGGCAACAGCCCCGAAAATAGCGTCAAAAACTTGTAACGCTCGGTTTGTGCAAGTGTACACAGTCGTTATCAAGTAATAAGTAAGTAAAATAGTTATCGTCTCCACAGAGGCTGTTTATGTTAATCAATATATTGAAAAATTAAAGTTAACAATTTGATGATAAAAACATAATATCTTGAGCGGTCAGTGATTAACTAAATTAAATTATCTAGATGCAAGATTGATCCCTAATACAATTTAAACTAAATGCGAAGTATGAAATGAAATGTATGAATGGATTTAGCAAAAACACAAACTTCAACAATCAATAACATGAATAGGCTATGATAATTACATCATTCAACTTAGCTTATTTTTATCATGCTTAGCAGTGTTCGAAAATTATTCCATGGCAACTTGATTTTTTATGACTTTGGAAACCAAATTAAGTCCTTTCTGAACATTTTACTTACTAAAACATTCATTTTATTGATCATATTAAATTAAGGGTTTCTTAGGATTCATGAGAAGTAATAGGGACAAGTTAGGTTTGAAAACAGTTTAATCACATAAACCTAAAAACTATGCAAGTTAATAGAGCTTGTTAAAGTTATTATGAACCTTTAAATTTGTCTAGTTAGGATCTAAATTAAGAACGCACATTTCAATTATTGTGTCCACTAGCCATCATCTGGTTAGGATCGCTCAGGTAATTCTAATGCATCCAATCACGTATGAATGAAATACATACTTGATTTTAATTGAAAACATGATCGACTATGGAACAAACACTATAGACATGGTTTAAACAAAATTCATTAAGTAAATGCAATCATCCTAGCTAAACAGAATTAAGCTAGCATTGTTGATGACCGAATAATAAGACACATTGCAAACATGATTAAAATAAAAATAACAAAGTAAAGGAATAATAAAATCTATCAAATCAGTAGTCTCATGAACTCTTATTAAAGAAAATTTCCTCCGATCCTTGTGTTGCTCTTTTGCTACTGGCTTCTCAAGGTGGTCGGCCAAGAGATAATCTTATCAAGGTTTTTGGCTAAGAAAGAAAATATGGGATGCTATGAATGGAAATGAAAAGGGGAAATGGGAGAAGGAATAATGATTAAGAGGTGTGAATAATGAAGAATGAAGGATGTAAGGATGAGGGATGAAGGAAAATTATACTTGAAGTAGATGGTAGAGTTTACTAAAAATAGGGATTGGAATCCCTTCATTTTCTCCATTGCTTAGTCAGCCACATTTTGTGGAAAAAGGTGGATGATGGTTCCTTTATTTGAGCATAGGATCATGCTAAATTTAGGCATGGGTTAGACGGTTTCAAGGATAATCTTTGTGTGCTGATTTCCAATGATTTTCTAAATGCAAGGACTTCTAGTAAGTAACCCAAATAGATTGTTGGGCAGCCAACATGCTTGTGCTATATTTGGGCTTAACTCCCCCTTGTTGGACAGTTCTGTGACCCATTAAATAATTAGACTTGTCCGCCATGTAGCATCATTTTAACTGGGTCAAAATAACACCTTGTTGACCCATTTAACATGGTTTTGCCATCCAACATATGAAATAAATAACTCATATTCATGCAACTTTATTAAATCAACTTCATGGTCCCACTGCGCAATTAAATATAACACATTAATAAATGATATGAAATAGTTTAATTTATGCACAAATTTCATGTAATAAAGCACAAATTTGTATATTTTATAAATTCATGTCCATTATTGAGGTTTAAAGCAAAATACACTAAATTAATTAAAAATACTCGAGATTAGTATTACTTTTAAGTAAAACGGTGGTAAAGGCTACTAAAAAAAGCTATATAAATTAAAGTTTATAGGTATGAAGCTTGGTGATTCTAAATTTGTGACGAAATGAGTATTGAGCTAAGATTAATCTAAGGAATAAGTGGTCTGGTCAAATGTGAGTTATCTTATATGGGTTCTTGTGAATCTTTTGGATAAGTTATTTATAATCTAAGTTTCGGAAATAATGAGTGAGTGCATGATTGATTGTTAGAAATAGGAAGAACATTTGATAAAGAATCCGATGAGTCTAGTATGTGGTACATTGTGCATGAGTGTTGTGACATTTAGTCATGATTATGTATGTGTTCATTTGGAATGTATACTGTGAAATGTGAACTATAGGTATAGATGATTAGTTAATGACAAAACTTGAGTATTGATTATATGAGTAAAACATAAGGGAATTGTGTAAGAATAAAGTTATGATGTGTAGAAATTCATGAATAAAAAGTAGAATGATCAGTCTAATATGTGTTTTTGATAGTGGATCCTGAAGTTAAATAGGGTTGTATGAGTATGTCTGGAAATATGCGATGGGATGTGAAATAGTTTGGGTGTTTGTATGAATCGAGTGTTGAGTTTTGAAAGGTGTCAGCGTATAATGAGTTTGTCAAGTGAGTCTCTAAACTGACTCTTACATGTGTGTTAAGTTTTCTAGAAACTCCCGTGAAAAGTGATTGAAACATGAACTGAAACTAGATGAACATGGTATGATGATGAATGTTGAGGGACCTAGTGTGTATAGATTGTATGAAATTTGAAAGATCCAAGTATGCAATATGAATATTGAAGCCAAAGAATGATTGTTTATGATTTTGCATGTATTTGTCTATGTGTCCGAAAACATGAATACATCTATTACAAGTGAGTCCCTAGATTGAATATTGCATATGTATTATGTTTATCTATAAACTTCTATGCTAAGTGGCCAAAGCATGAGACTGGAACTAGAAAAGTATGATGTGACGAATCTGATAAGAAATGTAAGACTTATGAATCTGAATGACTATAGTGAGCTTATGTCTAAAAGTAAGAACGAGTCTGATAGGAAGTGCATGTTTGTCTGGTAAGTATAAGAATGTCTGTCATGAGTAAGTCTATGCATGATGAGTCTTTGTCTATTTTCAGATTCATCAAAGGGGTCCATCGGGACTAAAAACATGAATCTTCGAAAGGACAAGGCCATGGCTATGGCGCTGAAGGACTATATCATGTAAGACCATAACTGGTGGGTTATGGGATTTTATGGAAAGAAGACCATACCGTGTAAGACCGTAACTAGTGGGTTATGACATCATATAGAAGGAAAACCATATTTGTAAGATCGTAACTGGTGGGTTATGGCAGCATATGAGAAAATTTAAGGAAGGGTATTACCTAACGTGGTTCTCTATGTGTCCTAGAATGATGAGGGGAAAACCTCACTAAGTGTGAGTTTAGGAAAATCCCTATCATTTAAAACACCAACAAAATGACAACCTTTTTGACAAAACTCCAGAAAGGCAAGCCTTTATGGCAAGACTCTAGAAAGGTAAGCTTTCATGGCGAATCTCTAAAAGGAATGAAAATGGATGCCTTCGTGGCAATCTTATAGAAAGAAATGCCTTTGTGGAAATCTTTGTAAAGGAACCCTTTGTGGCAATCTCTATAAGGGAAGCATTTGTGGTAATCTCTGTTAAAGAAAACCTTTGTGACGATATTTGTTAAATAAAGCCTTTATGGCAATCTTTATAAAGGAAGCCTTTGTGATGATCTCTGTTAAAGGAAGCCTTCGTGGTGATCTCTGTAAAAGGAAGCCTTTATGCCTATCTCTAAAAAGAAATGCCTTCGTGACACAATCTAAAAGAATGACCTTGGTGGTAACCATCTGAAGGGAATGCCTCCGTGGCAGACCTTGAATGAAAGGAAAGGAATTCTAGGTGATATCTGAAGGAACGACGTATATGGTATTCTGAAGGAATAATGTGTATGGCGAACTTTGAAAGTAAGGCCCCATATGGAATGTTAAGGCGACTTTGGCATAGGAATAAGGCACGAATAGTGATGTTGGAATGTGTTAGAGTACGCGACGAATCAAGAGTATTTTGTTTGTATGGTCTTCTAAAATAAGAATGATTAAAGAGCTAGGTAAGGGCAAAGGAGTATGTGAAAGAGGTAATGGATATGTGAGAGATAAGTGATGATCTCAGGGTAAGGTATAGCTTATGTGGTATAACACCCCTAACCCGTATCCATCACCAGAATAGGGTTACGGAGCATTACCAGAGTTTACAAATCAAACGGACAAAAATTTCAAATATTTCATATCATATCAATAAACACATTATATCTAAGTCAAATCATACATATTGTCCCTTGTACGAGCCCTCAAGACCTAAAATACACATTAAAAATAAATCGGGACTAAATAAAAAAGTCAGAGAATTTTTCAGAAACACTAAAATTTTCAAAACTACAGGGGTCATACGGCCAAGAGACACGCTTGTATCTTAGGCTGTGTGGGCATTCAGAATAGGGACACACGGCCGTGTCCCATCCCGTGCCTATGCCAATGTGAGTAAACTGACTTGGGTCACACGGCCAAGCCACACGCCCATGTGCCAGGCCGTGTGAACATACTGACTTGCAAACCTTTACAAGCTACAAGGGACACACGACCCTGTCACCTAGCCTTGTGTTGAGACATACTCCCGTGTCTCTGCCCGTGTGGAAGAAAATAAACTATTTTACAAGCCATTTTTCTCACCCAATAGGACATGTACCTACAACAAAAAATGCACATGTATACCAACCATAGCAAGACACCAAATCATGCATAATCTAGCTTTATACATATAGTATAACTACACTCAAAAAATATGCCCATTGGCATCTCAAATGACAATTTATATACTTGTATAACTAAGTACTCCATTTGGTCAAAATAAAAACTAACTTCTAATTTGATTTGCATCCATACATACCATAAATCTTACTTACCAAAAGACAAACCATTTGGTACTAAAATGTCATTCTTTAACTAATATCAATTAACCAAAATACCTATACATAACAAGGTACCAAATCACCACATATACCACATATTATAAAGCACATATACTATATGCACATTCAACTATCATTTCATCTTCTATCATTCAAACAAACAAGCCAAACATTAACCATAGGGCTACTCACATACATGCCAAACTTTGCCATTATACCATCAAGATACCAAAACTCAACCAAGTCAAATGGCCATTTCAACATTCAAACACATAGGCCAACATTAACTAGAATACCTATACATGCCATTTTAACCAAAATCAAAACATCCGAAAGTATCGATAGAACCGATGGATAGTGTGATATAGCTCCAACAAGCTTCCAACCCGATTGAGCTTCCGATAATCTAAAAAGTAAAGATGAACAACTACGTAAGAAATGAATGCTTAGTAAGCTTGTATAAACTTTAATCATATCAATCCATTTCCAATATGAAATTTATACATATCAAGAATAAACATATACTGATACCACATAGTTCATGAAACCATATTCAACAATTACAAAATGAGTAAATCCAAACATCACTTATACATATTATCCCTAGCATAGCAGGATTTTAAACAACTTTAAACTCTTCCAAATTTCTTTATTTTCATTTGTATTTCTTCACTTTCCACACTCGTTCCATATGCATAACACACAAGTCATAAGCATATCATACAACCATAGCCATGAGCTAGTGCATTTAAACATAGCCCTTTTCGAATTAATCAAATGATAAGCCATTTCATAAGAAATTACATGATTTAAATCTCACCACTCTTTCATGAGCACAAGCATATTTTCATTTGAGCACTTACCATTTCAATGCAACTTATAAGTAAATATATTACCATTCAACCAACAGCTTGGTACTTGCCTAAGCATCAAACAATAATACATGTTAGCATACTTGAACATATTTCATATACATTCAACATTGATAACCTTATTTTCTCAACATGTCACACTTGAGTTTATTACTCGTCTCAACTTACATAATTTCCATGTATCAACATATCAAAGATATTCATATATGTACATGTCATGATACATATCATTCTCTTACCATTTCTTCATATACATATATCATCCATTTCAATATATCAATATATCATGTACCATCATTTCCATGTATTTCATGTATATACCTGTATTAGTTCGTATCGAACTTATATTGTCTCGTAATAGAACATTTCCCGTTGAATAATTTAGAATATAGTTGGATACTCGGGTAGCTCACACATGGTGTTCTAAACTATAATCCGTCAATTCCTGTACATGTATGCTCATACGAGCCCTAAATTGGTCTGCTCTTACGAGCTATAATTGGTAAGCTAATATGAGCCGAGTAACGGTAAGCTCATGCGAACTGAATATCGGTAAGCTCATATGAGCTGAATATCGGTAAGCTCATATAAGCTGAATATCAGTAAGCTCTATTTCGAGTTGAGAATCGATAACCTTAATGATATGTCATTGGTATCCTACAAATTCCTAAGGTTCAAACGTGACTCGATAACCTTTGTACGTCGTTTCATAACACAATAAATTGCATACTAACATATATATTGATTTAATCATATTATAATCACATATTCACATTCAATTTAATCAAAATTATACAGAATACAGTTCATACAAACTTACCTGGCTAAATTGCAGAAATACCAAGATTCAGGGGCATTTTGGTAATTTTCCATTTTTTCGATTTTCCACCCGATCTTGATCTAAATTAATAATTTCATTCAATTTATTAATTTTTACAATAAAAAAATTCATTTCATGCAATTTGATAATTTTTGATATTTTTACAAAATTATCCCTAAAGTTTTACTTTTATTCAATTTAGTCCCTAAGCCCAAAACATGCAAATTAACCATTTTTAATACAAACCCAAGCTAGTCGAATATTCATGGTATTCAAAATATCCCATTTGGGGAATAATTTCACATTAAATCCTTGTACTTTTATTAATTTAACAAATTAGTCCCTAATAGAAAAATTCATCAAAATCACTTAACAAAGTACTTTTAAATATCAATCAACATTCCAAATTCATCATCTATCATAAAAAAACACAAGATTAATCAATGGAAACATTCAAAATCTTTAATAGTTTCAAAATCGAAGGTACGAGCTAGCTGGACTTAGTTGCAACGATCTCAAAAACATAAAAATTATAAAAAAAACAGAGCTAAAATCACATACCAATTAGCTTGTGAAGTTGCCGAAAAGTGAAGGTGAAGATGATGATAACTTTTCTTTTAATTTAATTTAATTTATCAAATTACCATTTTAACCTTTGTTAATAATTAATTAAAACACCAAATAAATGCCCATATTTGTCCACTAACTGTTAAATGGTTTAATTACCATTTAAGTCCCTTTTCCTTTATTCAATTAGCCACTTAATCACTCAAATCAAATAGTGACCAAACTTTACATCCTTTACAATTTAGTCCTTTTTAATTAATTAACTATCGAAACGTTAAAATTTTTTAACGAAAATTTAATACCACCTCAATGACACTCCATAAATATTTATAAAAAATAGTTATGTCTTAGTTTATTGAAACGAGGTCCCGATACCTCATTTTCTAAAACCACTAGACTTTATGGTCATACCACTTGAACTTAATAAATTGTTTATATAACATAAATTATCATATCAAAAATATTTTAAAAACCATATTTTACTCATAAATATTAAATATAATATTTACGAACTTACTTGTCAGATTTGGTGGCCCCAAAACCACTCTTTTTGACACCATTAAAAAACGGGCTATTACATGTGGCTTAAGGACTGGAACCTTAATGATGTACTCGCTAGAGTCAAGGATAAGAATAAGGGGATAGACAGTGGAGTCCCCGATTACAACTCAGGTAATTGAGGGTTTACTCACTAAGTTCTATCAAGCTTACCTTTGTGTTTTTATGTCACATGTAAGTTGAATGAGACTACGCCAGGAGGGACGGCACCAGGGCTATGCCAAGGAATGGCGAGATGGATTGTTATGCATACAGAGTGAGTGAAATGATGTGTTCGAGTCTAATAGAAATAGCCATGAAAGTGTCTATAAGTCTTTAAGCGTAGCCAATAATATTGTTTAAAGGCAGAATAAATAGAGCCTCGTAAATAAGTGTGATATGTATACTTGTAAGTCCTTACCGAGTGAAATGCCTTGTTCAAATGGTTGTAAGTACACATTATACACCTAGATGTAAGTTGGCTGGGTAACTTTACTAAATAAGATGTATTTTTTGAAAGTTGTATGTTTTGGCTAAGTATAAGTCTATGTTAGACTGGTAATACCTGAGATCCGGATCCGACGAATCAGAACGGGTTAAGGGCGTTACAAACCCTATACCCACGTCTGATTTGCCATAATTTTTTATGGCAAATTAAGTTCTTTCTGGCACTTAACCTGCTTGTTTTCTAGTGTTTTTATATATTTTTAGTTCATTTTCAGTTTTCATTACTTTATGTTTAATTTATGCAAAATAAGCATTTTTACACAATTTTGAATTATGTTATGACCAAATGGGCCAGTATGGGCCTAAGGATGATCTAATGACTCTATTTAGTATGTAGGACACTATTTTCAGGCTAAGAAGATGAAACGCGATTGCAGCGTCACGACACCGAGAAGTGGTGTCGCAACCCAGAACATCGAAGCTGAAGTATCTAGAAAATGGAGGCAGTTTCGCGACATCGGTCTTATGGTGTCGAGACACTGTGCTGCGATTAGGGATATTAAGGATGAATATTTTAGTCCACACAATGAATTGTAATCAAATTTTTAAGTTTTTTAGTAACCCTAATTAGGTCAGATTATAAACTCTATAAATAGGCATGTTTAATCTCATTTTAAGAGGTTTGGCTAAAGGAGCCACTTAGTTAGTTTTAGGGAATTATTTTAGTTTTTATTTTATTTCAATTTATTCCGTTAAAAAACTTTTGTACTTGTTTAACTTGGATTTGATTTCAATCCAAGCTTTTAATTTAATAGTTTTTCTTATTTTCTTTTTGGATTCCAATTGCAACTAGAGTGATCTTCACGACTGTTAAAGGAAATTCTGCTTCTGAGCGCAAATCGACATCAAAACAAATTTATTTTCTTACTCCCTTCTTTTATTTAATTTACTATTTCGTATGTTAAATATAAGTATAGGGATCATTGCATCTAGATCCATGAGTAGCTAATTTCTTTAGGGATATTAACGAACGAATGTGTGACTAATTAACGGATGAATTATGGTTTAGATCTAAGTTAGTTTGTTTAAAGTATGTGTGACTAAACCCTAGGAAGCGACGCCCCTAGGAAGTAATTTAGGATAAAACAAGATTGATAGATAAGTTTACCGAGTAAATCATAATTTATCCTGGTCAAGAAAGTGAGGCCGAGAGGTAAGTGTGTATTGGTTGATTAGTTAATTAGTTAGAGGCCGAGAGGTAATAACTGGTTAACTAATAGCTAACTCCTTAAAACCTGAGTTTTGAAGTTAATTAGGAACATGGAAGTGAGTTAATCTCCTACCTATTTTTTTTGGAATTATTTCGATTGTTAATTGGTGGTTTTTTTTATTTTAAATAATTATAGGTTAATTTTATTAATTAATTTTAATTTGGTTTTTTGTAATATGATTTTAGATTAGTAATATTTAGCCCTATTAGTGTAGAAAATTGATTTAAGTTTAATTCAACCTCCATTGGGTATGATCTTCGGAATGCTTCCTAGAGTGTTTCGTTGTAACAGTTTACTATATTACAATTAGACTTGTATACTTGCGGACACCTTTGCTCCATTATATTTATTTGTTGTAGTATTTCTAGTCTAGACGTTTGCACGTCTGGCGACGGACAAGTTGTTGGCGTCGTTGCTGGGGATTTTTTGACATTAGACTTGAATTTAATTTAATTTTTTTTGCATTTGATAGGATAAATAGGAAAATTTAGGATTATGGACACGAATTTTTATTTTTATTTTATTTTTGGTTTATTTGATTAATTTTATTTCAAATTCTCTTTGATTTCAATGTATGACTCGAAGTGGAACCATTCCAATCGAGCCAGATCTTGAACCGAAGAGAATCTTGAGACGAAGCCATCAATAATTACAAAATAATCCACCTGTGGTAGTTGGCTTACCCCCAGAGAATCATTTGCTTGATGAACCACTAGGAATACTAGCACATGTTCCAAAAAGAGCCACTGATGGCTCAACCAGAGCGAACCTTGCGCGAATATGTGCTACCTACTTTAGACGCTGTCCGAGGTAGTATCGAGAGGCCAACAATTAATGCAAAAAATTCTGAGATTAAGATGACCACCATCCAAATGATACAAAATAATTTCCAATATCAGGGTAATATGATGGAAGTCCCTAACCAACACTTAAAGTGATTCCTACAACTGTGCGACACATTTAAATATAACAGAGTGACCAATAATTTGATCTGTCTCCGGTTGTTCCTGTTCTCACTTTGTGATAACGCCTATGAATGGATCAATTCATAAGATTCAGGTTTCATAAAAACTTAGAAGGGAAATTTTTACACAAAATTTTCCCCACTGGTCGAACCATCCAATTAAGGCGTGACATTGCTAATTTTAAGCAATTCGAAGGAGAGAATTTATACCAAGTGTCGGAACGCTTCAATTCGTTGCTTAGGAAATGTCCACACCACGGTATGCAAGACTGGCGACAATTGCAAATCTTTTATAATGGATTGGATGGGAGCTTAAAAGCCAGCTTAGATGGCGCATCGGTCGACTAAGGTGCCCTCAGTATAGCCA
The DNA here is from genome assembly GCF_025698545.1 of Gossypium raimondii. Classification (NCBI taxonomy): domain Eukaryota; kingdom Viridiplantae; phylum Streptophyta; class Magnoliopsida; order Malvales; family Malvaceae; genus Gossypium; species Gossypium raimondii. Next base: position 12,236,555 of record NC_068572.1, on the reverse strand, counting down.
GAAATTTGAGCGCATTCATATAACTAGAAACCATGTAATCGCCATCTAAGCTATATTGTACGAGTGGTCTCTAGAGATGCACAATATTGTGAGCACATTGAATGAGATGCAGAAGAAAATGGGCATGGGTATTCCAAGTACTACCGAAAACAACCCCCAGAGGGACGGAAAAGAGCATGTAAATGCAATCGCACTCTGTTCGTGTAAAAATTTAGTAAAATCGAAAAGCCCATTAACAAGGAGGATGATGAAGTCAAGACGAAAGACCGAAACCTTGATGAGCTTGAAATGAAAGTCCAAAAGGAGGGAAGATCCGAGCCAATAGCTGAGCCAGAAAATACTCCACGCTCAGAACTAGTGCAAAAGAACGTACCATTTCCATCGATGTTGGAGGATAAGCAATGAAGGGATGAGGAGGACTATGTAAGTTTCCTAAATCTATTTAAATCCCTTAATGTTAATTTTCCACTCTTATAGCTAATATAAAAGATACCAAGATATGCCAAATACCTAAAAGAAATAATGTTTAGGCATAAGAAATTAAAGAAAGGTGAGCAAATTAAAATTGACACCTCTTGTAGTGTCATAATTGCCTGAAAAATATCCCTAAAGCTAAAATATCTGGGAAGTTTTACAATTCCCAAGGAGATAGGGAACAAAAATTTTAGCAAGGCCTTTTGTGACTTAAGGGCCAGTATTAATTTGATGCCTATATCGACATATTTAAAACTCAGATTGGATGAGTTAAAAAATACGAAAATCACATTAGAATTAGTCGATAGGTCTCTCGTACACCCCAAAGGTGTGCTTGAAGATGTAATGGTTAAAGCAAAGGGTTTTATAATCTCCGTCGATTTTGTGGTCCTGGACTTCGAGGAGGACCAAGACATTCACATTCTATTGGGTCGACCATTTTTGGCTATGTCTAGATTGACTATTGATCTTGAAAAGAATGAGTTAATAATGAAAATCGATGGCGAGATAGAAGTATTCAAATGTGGCAATGATTCCCAAAATATGGAATGTGAAAACATATTAGAGGAGGATTGTTACGTAATTTCTTTTAGCACCTTTAACAGCCATGCTCAAAGGTACAGTTCTAGTTTGATGTGTGTAAATACCAAAGGGTCACAAGAACACGAGAAGTGAAAAGACCTCAGAAAGAAAGTTGATTGTTGGACGGACCAAGACAGTTGCCAAAGGAGCAACATGACGATGCATGGAATGCAAGGGCTACCGGATGAGTATGATAGCTACACTTAATTTCTTCGAAAAACTTATAATAATTGTTGTAAATTTTTTGTACATTTGAATTGTCGGATTTTTATTTTGGACTTTAATTAGGTTTGAAAGTTTAATTAGAGTAGGATTAAGGCCTTAGAAAGCTAGATGGAGCCTATTAGAATCCTATTTAGAATTAGGAGTAAAATAGAGGGATCAACACGCCCCAAAACTTGAATATGGAGGAAATAAGGGCGGTATCGATACACCATATCTCAATGTTGCGACACTGAACTTCAAAGCTCCTAGAATTTTTAAGATTAGGTTGGTGTTGAAACACCATATCCTCATGTCGCGACACTGGACTTTGAACCTAAAAAATTTTCAATTTCGATTCTATGTTGTAAGAACCTTAACCCGTAACCGTCGTCGGATTAGGTTATGAGGCATTACCGTACAAAACACAGATCAGCACAATCATTTATTTAATCACATATTCGAACCAACTAACATGCAACAAAGTCGTATTATATGTACTTTATAAATATAACATACGAACCTTAAAGGCAAGGCATTCATGGTATTCGAACACCTCAATTAATTTCAAGCATATTTTATTCCATATATCAATCACATATATCACCTCATTCTTTAGTATACATCTATTTCAATGGCTAATTATTATACAAAGCATTTTATATACCTATGCACTTTCACATAACGAGTTAAAACAAATCATATTATACCATTTATTAGTTATCCAAATATGATTCATTAGCAAACATTAACACTTAACGAATAATTAACCACATGAATATATCAAATTTTTGAATATTCACAAGATAGATTATAGACATCATCTATCATTTATCAATGCACAAAATAAGCTCATTTATATAGTCAAAGTAACTTCCAACAATTACACCATTTACTAACCAACTAGCATGGATAAAACCATAACTCATAAACACATCCATCAACTACATTGACATCACTCAAACTGGTTTATAAAATCATACATCGCACAAGATATACCATATAACACACTTCCAAAATGAGCTAATTATAAAGCCGAATTCACAACACTTTCAAGCCAATTCGCGTGGCTATACATATAAAAATCAAAACCAGCTATAACAAAATTAGCCTATACATGCCATACGTCAAAGTACAAACTCTTAAAGTACCGAAATAGCAATCAATAGTGTGATGATGATCCTTGATGATCCTCAAGCTCGAATCTAGCTTTCAAAATCTATAAAACAATGAAAAGACACACAAAGTAAGCTTTGAAAGCTTTGTAAGTCATAAGCAATTAAATTATCACAAGAACATTAATGGTTCAATTCAAATAGGCCAAATTTAATCAATCTCATACACATATAAAATCATCTTACTTATATAATTACATATTACAACATTTAAATATTACACTTACCTTTATCTTTCATGAATATATAAACTTCTCACATACCTGAACCATTTAGCTCAATTTCATCTTTGCTCTCGTTTTGTCAATGCCCGATGAACCACTCGAAATTGTTAAGGATACACGAAAATCATATAAAGCTCGTACATGTTAGCACATTTCGATGCCACTGTCCTAGACAGGGTATTATACGACTCATATACGATGCCAATGTCCCAGACATGGTCTTACACGTTCTCTCACTTCGATTCCACTGTCCTAGACATGGTCTTACACGTTCTCTCACTTCGATGCCAATGTCCCAGACATGGTCTTACATGAAATTACATCTCGGAATTCCTTATGTCATGACATCAGTATCCTATACATTTCCTAAGGTTCGTTCGGGGCTTTCAACTTCGTGATTAAATCAATTCATGCTCGAAACTAGTCATCCAATGCTCAAATCAATTCGACAATATATATATCAATACATACAACTCAATTTGACTACATATAATATATATACATTTGAATTTAAAAACATTTAATTACTTATAAACTTACCTAGTACGAAAACGAACAGATCGGAACGACTATTCAACAACTTTCGACTTTCCCCGATTTAAATCTCATTCTTCCTTTCTTGATCTAAATCAATTAAAATTTAACTTATTTAAAGACATATTCATTCAATTTCATCCAAAAACACATAAATGAGAATTTTTCACTTTAGCCCCTAACATTTCACATTTTTACAATTTAGTCCTTATTTCAAAACAACACAAAGTACTCAAAATTTCATTTAACCCATATTTGGCCAAATATTCCTTAGGTACCTAACAGCCTATTAATTCCATTTATTTCACATTTTAACCCCTCAATTTACAAATTTCACAATTTAATCCTTAATAAGCATTTTATCAAAAATCACTTAGTAAAACATGATAATCTAACATCAAATATTTATTTTTCATCATCAAACAACAAAAACATCAAGATATCATCAATGGAAACTCACAAATTCATCAACCAATCCAAACATTAAGGTATGGGCTAGCTAGAATATGAAGCAAAGATCTCAAAAACATAAAAATCATAAAAAAAATCGAGCTCAAAACATACCTAAATCAAGCTCCAAGTGTTCCAAACCTTAAAGCTTTCCAACGTATTCTTTTTCTTTGAGTTTTGGCTAAACAAGATGAATATGCATGTGTTTTTACTTTATGTTTTATTTTATTAACCATTTATTAATCATTTACCAAATTAACCTTTATAATTTAATTTGAAAACCATATAATGCATGCCCAATACCTTCCACTGATATATTCAATGTCCTAATTTCATTTTAAGGACTTTAAAATCAAGAAACCATAGCAAATAAGTACTTTAACAACTAGAAAGCCACTATTGCATTTTATGCGATTTAGTCCTTTTAGCAAATTAACTAACCAATCAGTAAAATGAAATCACAAAATTTTCACACATATCAAATAACATACTGTAAATACCAAAAATAATATTAAAATAAATTTATGACTTTGAATTTTTGGTTTCAAAACCACTATTCCGATTTAACTAAAATCGGGCTGCTACATATGTCGTGACACTGCACCTCAATGTTGTGGCATCGAAATTTGTACCAAAAATAATTTTAAAATTTAGGTCCGTGTCACAACACTGTTCCTCAATGTCGTGACACAGAACTTCGAACCCAAAACCTAGAGTATTCGAAGTACGGTGTCTCGACACCAATGTCAGGTTTGCAATTTTTTACTTGTGCTCCTGTGCAACCCGTACGACCTTACATATATGTTAATCCATTTTTACCCTAATTTTTAACTATAAACACATCCTACACACCCCTTAAGCTCTCCTAACAGAATCCAACCCCTTTGCTCTCTTCTCTTTTTTGAATTTTCTCCACTTCTTTTGAGTTCTCGTCTCCAAAACACGCCATTGTTGTCATCTTGCTGCTCTCCTCCATTAACAATCACATAATCATCCAAAAACTTTGGTGAAATGTTCTTCAATTATTTTTTTATTTTATTTTTATTTCATCGTATTAGTTGTTGGACTATATTTTATTGTATTCAAATGGCACCAAGAAAAGTTTACCACACTACGCAACAAGGCAAATTGAGGGAATTTGATTCTAGCCAATTATGTAGCCAAAAAGTCAAAAAATAATTCTTAGTACTTCAAGGCAAGACTTTCATTCAAGAACATGGGTTCAATCCTTCTTTCGATTTGAATGATGAAATTTGGGATTTAATTTGGGCAAACCATCGGACCAAATTTTGTCTCACATCGAACGTGTCAGTGATTGACTCAACGGTGTACGAGTTTTATGCCTTGCTAAAATAGCAAGAAAAGAATAAATCACAACACGATGTGCACACTTATGTGACCATTTGAGGCAAAGAGGTTCTTTGTACTCTCTGAGAAATTTACAACTTTTATAATGCTCCATACTATGTCCCCAAGAAACTTACTTAACCGAGGGAAGAGGTATTTGGAAACACTAACTGAATACATACACCCCATTATCATTTAATTAGGCAATCATGTTCCTGATTGCCAAAATGTGAATGCAATTTATTTACACGTGAATGTCACCGACTTTAAATGTGCCTAATGTTAATGCATTTCAAATTGTTCTACTTTATTGTATTTTGCAACATCGACAGGTGTGCATCGATAAGTGGATTTACAAAGTGATGTTTTCCTAAATTAGTAGGAAGAAGGTCGGGGTATTTGTTTTTGCACCTAGTGACTGCCTTGTGCAAGAAAGCCAAGGTCTCGATGTCCATAGTGGAACAATTCGTTAAGTTGATGAAGAGCATTCTTGACAAATCCATCTACACTCAGTACGTCAAGCTCAATTGCAAACACATCTACGATTGGAACGTATGCCAGAAACAAAAGATGGATGTTTCGCAACTACTAAAGCGAAAGAACAAGGAAAAAAGGCCAATCGAGCTAAGGACCAAGTGAGATGACCGACATGGAGTGGGTTATTTGGTGGATGTAATTGATGACACTATTGGGCATTGACTACACCCAAAGGTTTGGTATCCTAGTGCCTGAGCCGCCACCAAATTGCTACTCGCCCATGCAATCTTTCGGGCAAGCCGATGACGAGGAATTAGAGAAGGTGGATGAAGAATGAGGTAACGAGGCGAAAGAAGAAGAGTTGGCCACGACGAAGACTTCGACTATGTGTTCCAACTGGAACAACCATCCGTTGAAGGAGTCAAGATTCGCACCAGACAAGGGTCGAATGAAGGACCCAATGATCAAGGAGAATCGGCTAAATCCTGATTCTGATTAAACTTAAACTTAATTTTAATTTTAAATTTAGGACTTGTAATTTTTATTTTGTCTTTTAGACTTTTGTTATTTTGTATTATTTTTTTTTGTGTTATTTAATTTCTATGTAGGAACCCACACAATATGATGCACTACAAATTAGACCAAAATAGGTATGAAGGGGACCATCCAACCACATTCAAGGAACGTCAACGTTCAAACCGGGTAGTCTCTTATCTTATCTATTAGGTGCACATTAGGGACAATGTGCTAAATAAAGTGTGTATATGGGGGGTAACATAGAATTTTTTCAAATTTTTATGTATTTATTAGTTGTTTTCATTAATTTTTGTTTTGTGTTTTTTTGTGCGTGAGCTTGTAGCAATACAAGTGATTGGTAAAGAGCATGTAAATAGGATTCCGTGTTTGATTTCTAAATTTAAATCGATAGCAATTGATTTTAGGTTTTTAATATTACACTAATTAGTTCATTTTGTTTCACTATAAATAGGTGATAATGTGTTAGGTATACCAAACAACCAATAGGTACATAAAAAGCATGTGTTTTTTTTAAAAAAAGTGTTAGAGTGTTAATATTAGTTAATTATAATCCATGAATTGTGACACTTAGGAATGGCCTAAATCATTGTTTGATAGACAATTTCGAGCCAAAAAGCCGACCTTAATTTAAAATCCCAGCCTAAATCCCTATTTCTTGATGAATCGCAATGGAAACAATGAGCCTTAAAATATAATCTCTTGATTCAATTTTCTTGGTTCCTACAGGAACTTAGACGTCAAGGGTCGCCTATAAATGTGTTATCATTTATAGTATAAATATCACACCAAAAATCTATAAAATTAAATAGGTAGTCGCCGAAAGCGTACAAGTCAAATTGTAATATAGTAAAGTTTACAACGAAACACTGATAAGTATTCCGAGGATCGTACTCAAGGGATTGCAGATTGAAGAAACTATTATTAAATTAATTACAAAAAATAATTACTAATCTGACCAAGTCAAGAATTAGTAGTGCGAAGCTAATTAAAGTATTTATTAAATTAATTAAATTACTAAACCTAAATTAGCCTAATGAACTTTCCTATTTCTAGTGTCGACAATGCAAGCCTCTAGCTTATGATCGATTAAATCCCTAATTGTCTAATTAAATAGTTAATTATCCTAGACTGAGTTATTTATCATCTTTAGCTAAGAATACCTTTCCGGTCTCATCTTCACTAAGGATTTCCACCCAAGTCACATTTCCGGTCTCTTTCTAAGCATACAAATACCCTCTTGGTCTCATCGCTTGGCACAAGTTATACATGACAAGATACCCTTTTAGTCTCACTTGTCTCGATATTCTATTAGGGGTGTCACTCCCTAATATACTAAGCGCTCTTGAATAAACAATCAGTTTCGGATAAATAATCACTTAACAAATGAATTAGTTTATTAACCGAAACATGCAAGATATAACTAAGGCGTAAGAAATTATTCTAATATTCATACAATCGTTAATTGATCAGATAAAAGAAATATAAATAAAAGAATAAAATAGGCAAGTAAAGAAAGTGCTCATGAATATATATTGAAGCACAAATACGGAACAATCTCCGCTCACAATTGTCTTCACATTGGAATAGATAAGCTCTGACTATACAAACGTGAAAAGAAAATAAAAAGAAAACTAAATAGGAAAAATCTTCTATCTAAGTCTGCTCACAATCCTAGTGACCGTAAGGTTTCTTATATAGGCAACAGGATACTTGGTGACCACTCAACCCTAGATATACTTAGATACCAATAAATATAATATTTTGATAAATGCTAGGGTTTAAATATGGAAATATCCCAAAAGTGTCGTCCAAATAATGAACCATTTTTTGGCCTGCCTTTTTTCCACGTAGCCATGCAAAGGAAGAGATTTTTGGGACACCGCCTCGTCAAGACGTGGAAGGTCTTCATGTCAGGACGCTACATGTTACTTCAGTCTAGGATGCTTCTCAGCATTGTGACACATCACGAGCTTTATTCATTGTAGTTTTGGGCCTGAATTGACATCCTACACACCTAAATATCCCATTAGTCACTCAGGAGGCCTAAGTTGACCTTACGGGTCATCAAAATAGCACAAAATGCGTAAAAACACTTATTTATTAATATTTAGTTCCTAACCTACTAATATTGAATATGATATAATTAATTATAAAATTCCAAGAAAACAGGCCCGTTAAGTGTAGAAATGACCTAAAATGACTACTACATTTGACTTCAAATCATCAGGCTATTGATATTGAGGGTTAGGTAGATACGACATGGTGGTTTCCAAAATAAAAAGAAAAATAAGAGTGAACCTAGGGGATAGTATAATATGGTGAGTATAAGAGTCTTGCAAACTTGTGCATAAATAGAAAAATAAAGAAAATTATCAAAAGAAAAGTGAGTGAAAAAGAAAAATTTCTCATTGTTGCACAAATATCTCGCTAAGATGATTGTATTCATTAATATTGTATTATACCTTAGGAATCAGAGAGAAAAAGTAGGTAACAAAAAAGGGATATAAGATAGTGAGCTAAAGGGTCTAATTGGGGAAGAATCAGGGTCAATATAATGTGTCAAACTATTTTTGTTCTTAAATTGTTTTATTGTTCCTGTTCTTTAGTTCCGAACCAACATAAGCCACAGAAAGTTACAAGGCAAAAAGACTTATGTGACCTAAGTGATACTATTCGAGGATGAAAATTAGTTGAATTTTGACATATCAAATTAGTTGTCTTCTTCGAGCGTAAATGTAAATTTTGTGTACTTTTTTTGGTGGATCAATGTACTTAACATTCTTTAATTTGTTTACTTTGTAATTTTATAAACTAATGTGTGTGACATTGAAGGTCGAGAGTCAATTCTATATCGTGTTAGAGTTATGTATTTATTCACATTGCACTGTGTACATAGCTCTGAACTAGTCTTTGTTTGTGGCATGCACAAACATTGTTTGGTTGCTTTATTTTTCTTGTTTGTCATGTGCTTTTATTTGTTTTCTTGGGGACAAGCAACGACTTAAGTGTGGGGGAGTTTGATCTGCCCCAATTTTTTATGGCAAATTAAGTCCTTCTGGCATTTAACAAGCTTCTTTTCTTGTGTTTTTATATGTTTTTAGTTCATTTTTGGTTTTCATTACTTTATGTTTAATTTATGCAAAATAAGTGTTTTTATGCAACTGAGTAATGTTTTTACCAAATGGGCCACAATGGGCTTAGGGATGATCTAACAACTTTATTTAGTGTGTAGAACACTATTTTAAGGCTAAGAAGACGAAAGACGACTGTAGCGTCATGACACCGTGGAGTGGTGTCGCAACCGCGAACTTTGAAGCAAAAGTATCCAGAAAATAAAGGCAGTGTCACGACATCGGGTTACAATTAGGGATATTAAGTTTGGGTATTTTAGTCCATGTAATAAATTGTAATCAATTTTGTGGGCTATTTAACAACCTTAATTAGGTCAGATCATAAACTCTATAAATAGGTATGCTTAGTCTAATTTTAGGAGGTTTCGCCAAGGGAGCCACTTAGTTAGTTTTAAGGTTTTATTTTAGTTTTCATATTTTATTTCAATTTAGTCCTTTAAACAACTTATATTCTTGTTTAACTCGGATTTGATTTTGATCCAAGCTTTTAATTTAACAGTTTTTTTATTTTCTTTTTGGATTCCAATTACAATTGGAGTGATCTTCACGACTGTTAAAGGAAATTTCGCTTAGCTTTCGAGCACAAATCAACATCGGAACGAATTTATTTTCTTATTCCCTTCTTTTATTTAATTTACTATTTCGTATTTTAAATAAGAGTTTAGAGATTAACTACGAGTTTGAATTATGTGTGACTAAACCCAAGGAAGTGACACCTCTAGGAAGTAATTTAGGATAAACGGGATCGAGAGATAAGTATACCGAGTAAATCATAATTTATCTAGGTTAAGAAAGTGAGGCCTAAAGGTAAACGTGTATTAGTTGATTAGTTAATTAGTTAGAGGCCGAGAGGGAATAACTGGTTATTTAATACCTAACTCGATAAAACCTGAGTTTTGAAATTTATTTCGATTATTAATTAGTGGTTTTTCTTTTAAATATTTCTAGGTTAATTTGATTAATTAATTTTAATTTGGTTTTTTGTAATATAATTTTATATTAGTACTATTTAGCCCTGTTAGTGTATAAAATTGATTTAATTTTAATTCAACCTCCCTTGGGTATGATCCTTGGAATGCTTCCCAGAGTGTTTTGTTGTAGCACTTCACTATATTACAATTTGACCCATATACTTATGGACACTGCTGCTTAATTATATTTATTTGCTGCACTATTTCTAGTCCAGACGTTCACACGTCTGGCAGTGGTCAGCATCCCATCTAAATCTCATATGATTTCCTTCGAAGTAGTCATTATCCCAAATTTAAAAGCTCCATCAACATTAATCTTCCAATTGCCTTGTGGAAGAGGAATCCAAACAATGTTGTGCCAAGAGTGAATAGACCCACAACCTCATGCTGCAACGATAGCTACAAAGGGTACAAGATTGCATCCTTAAGTCATAAACAATGATAGAAAAAGCTACCTTGATCATTATAGCAAGTACTAAACACCATTGCATTCCTTCTCTTCTATAGCTGTAAACAGATAACAACAATTAGAATATCCGAGCGAGTCGAGCAAACATCAAAGACATCAAGTTTGGATAAATTAATATGTATCTAGTCCTGAAGATTCATGCTAAGAAAATCAGTCATCTTATCTCTTTTAATAAGCCTTGCATATAAAGAAAGGTCCATGAAGAACCTTTTTAGAATATTATTAATATCTTCAGTTTCGGACTCACAAAATCCATAACTTAGATCAACAATCATATGTTGTCGAAATCTTTCAGTATTAGTCAACATTCGACCCTTAGACACTAGTCATAAAAAGGTTCTAATTCTTTGAGGATATCGAGCCCTCCAAATAGCTTTCTATCTAGAATCACCAATTGTAATTATATTAGAAACAACTTTATAAGAAAATTTGATCGTGAAATTCCTTCATTCTCCCATTTCCATCCCAAAAAGCCTTTGGCATAATTTCTATAAGGAGGTAAAGTTGTTGCAATCTTAACTAAACAATTAAATGAAAGCATGAAATTAAATCAACTCCATTCACATTGCCTCGACTCGAAAACCATATCCTTGACTATAACTTGCCACGTCAGAAATAAGTCCTTTTGAAAACAATACTTAATAAAAGGCTCACTATCCATAAGCCATGACGCCATTTTCAAGGTTCCAAACTATATCATTCCTAATTGCATTTCACACGTTACAAATTCCATTCTATAGCTGAGATCCATTCCAACTAACAATAGATTTTGGAAATGAATCTTTAATCTCTACTTCAAACACAACACATTCACCCATAGATGACCTTATTTCACCTAAAATAGGAATGTAACAACCCATTTTTCAGTAGTGTCCAAAAATTTGGTTTCAAAACCTTATTTTCGATAATTAAGTCTGTAAATATTATTATTTTATATTTACAAGGTTAGCATAAACTTTAATTAAAGTTTGATCATTTAAATTTTTCAATTGGATAGTTAATTAATATTGTAACACCCAATCGATAGGTCAAACGACTGCCCTTCGAGATTTCAACTATCAACATATGCAAAACAATTTAATAATCATTCAATAGTTCCATAGTGTGTTGTCGTGAAATCACAACATATATAAAATAAACTTTTGATAATATTAATCTTTTTATAGAAATCTATCAATTTCACTTCATGCGTCTACTTAAAATTTGAACTAAGTTTAAAGAGTTCTTATCCATATACAAAAAAGAAGTTTAAGACTACAAGTTGCCTCAATATCTACACATGTTACAAAACAAAAGGAAACATGCTCATGCTAGACTTTGAACACTGTAGCTTAGTTCCTATTTTCCTACGAACAACAATTTAGAATACCTGAAACAAAGGAGAGAATCATGGTAAGTTCATAAGGAACTTAATGAGTTCCATAATAAGGTTACTTACCTTTTTAATTCAAATTAAGAATTTGCCACAAATTTCGCTTAGACAAAACTTGTGCATTCATATTTCATAGTTATACTTGGGCATGAACAACATAGAGGCGTGATAGCACTTTGAAGAACATAGGTTTTCCTCCTTACTTATTGGTTAGATTGTTCCCATTTAGTTATCCTTTGTATATATTTTAGCATTTTCAGTTTAGTAAATTGCATTTTATAACTCAGTGAATCCTAACCTATTTTATCCTTAATTTTGCTATCTTTTTGCATTAATGCGTGAGCTATCTAGTCTGGTATAATCAACCTTTACATACAAGGATAGAATAATTCTGAGGAAAGGACACCTGTACTGTTGGAGGACATAAAAGGTTGACGTGAGAAGAAAAAAAGGGGGAAGAGCTTTTTCTTAACGATCATCTTCTTCATCCTACCTTGAAGCTTGTGGCTATGAAAACTTAAGCCTCTCATGGGTGAGCCAACGTGAAAATTGATGTAGATTAGCTTCTGACGAGAAAACCTAAGTGCGAGATAAGAGGGAATAGTGATATTCAGTCGAGTTGTCTAGGAAAAGTATTCTCCACTCGATTTTTTCTTATTTCTTTCTAAATGCTGGTGATTACTCTCTGTTTTCTGTTTGTATGGAAGTACACATGAATTCTTGGTTAAATGTTATCTTATTCAATCTTGCTTTTATTGTTTAATCTTGGGGTTTGAATGTTTCTTAACACGGAAGTGTTATTGCAGTCACTAACACTGGAAAGTATAGTGACAGTTCGAGCCAACAAGCATTACAATGGAAGTTGAGTGAGGATTAGAGGAATTTAGTCCACTTGTTCTTACTAGTGCCATATTGCCATCATCAAAAGGTGGGGTTAATGTGCATGTTTAAGTGTCAAATTAAATAGAGGAGTGACGATTAGTAAGGTATACATTGAAATTTATTGCCCCGACAATCACCTACCCTTTTATACCTTGTGAGCACTTAGTATTCTGCTTAAGATTCATGGTGGGGATCTCAGTTTATCGTTATCATATTTTATTTTATTGTTTTCAAGTTATTTCTCTGAAAGCCATCCTCGCAATTTATCTCATTTCTATCTAGTTATTGCACCGACATTCAACCAGAAACACAAATTGAGATTTCTTATAATGGGCTGAATTTACATACAAGGAATCTTGTCGACGCATCAACTAATGAACCTCTGCTGGATTGTACTTATAATGATGCTGTGAGAATTCTTGAGAGAATTGCTAAGAATGATTATCAATACCCTATATCCAGATCTACACAAGTAAAAACTACTCTATGATTTATTGAATTGGATGCAATAATTGCACTAAGTGCTTAAGTTTCTTCTCTCACAAACATGATTAAAAATATGCAAGGGACTAGTGGCGTTGTAGCTATACAAGTTGTTCAGCAAGTTGATGTTCCTACTTTTTGTTGTGAGATTTGTAGTGACAACCATAGTTATGAAGATTGTTCACAACATGCAGAGAATGCATTTTATATTAGTAACATCCACAACAATTCTTATGGTAACTCTTACAACAACTCTGTACGCAACCAACCGTTTTGGGGAACTCAGAATGCTGGACAAAATGTTGCAACATTCAGATATGGGAATACATCTACTAAGGGAAATTATAATCCAAGACAAGGGAATTACAATCAACGACAGCAAAACTACAATTAGCATACTCAGATGCATCCACAACAAGGCCATACACATCTACACCAAGATTCGATACAGCCACAACACTATTCAATACTGAATCAGCATGTTCAAGGACATCGACAACAATCGTACACTCAAACTTCCACTTCTGACCCTTTAGCAACTCTTGAGGCGCTAATGCAAGAGCATATTACTCGTACAAAAACTATCGTACAAGGAAACTCATCTTCCATTTGAGCATTAGAGGCATAATTAGGACAACTTGCTTCAAATCTAAATACTCGACCACCATGCTCATTACCTAGTGACATAGAAAATCCCAATCTGAGGGGGAAAGAACATTTTAAGGCTATCACTCTTAGGAGTGGTAAAGAAACTGGCGAACCGTTTATAGACTCTACTGTAGCACCTCAAGATACGGATGGAGTGATTATTGGTGAAAAGGTTGAATATGAAGAGTTTGTCGATACATCAGATAAAGAAGTTCTACAAATTGTCACTCATATGCCTAATGTCCTACCTTCGAAACTGTCGGCAAAATCAAAGGTATCGGCGCAAGCAGATGTATCTCTACCTTTACCTTTCCTATAAAAATTCAGGAAGAATGAGTATGACAAGCAGTATCAACAGTTCTTGGACACACTAAAGCAACTGCAGATCAACATTCCTTTAGTAGACGCTCTAGTACAAATTTCGAGTTATGGGAAATTTATGAAAGACCTCTTATCCAAAAAGAAGAAGCTTATTGATATTGAAACTATTGTACTCACAGAAGGTTGTAATTCTATTTTGACAAATAAGTTGCCCCCTAAATTGAAAGATCCTGGATGCTTTACCATCCCATGTTCAATTGGCAATCATTATTTATGCAAGGCTTTATGCGACTTGGGAGATAGCATTAACCTAATGCCACTATCTACTTTCAAAAAGTTGGGAACTGGTCACATGAAATCTACTGCAGTGACATTACAACTAGCTGATTGATCCTTGGCTCAACCTAAAGGGCAAATCAAAGATGTCTTAGTTTGTTTGGATAAATACATTTTTTCAGCTGATTTTATCATACTTGACTGTGAGGTAGACAATGAGGTTCCCATAATCTTGGGACGACCATTTTTAGCCACTGGCCAAACTCTTATTACTATTTACAAATGTGAGCTAACCATGTGACTTAACAACGAGCAAGTCACCTTTAGTGTTTTTGAATCTATTCAATGTAAGGACAAAAAATAATGTCATATTGTTGATGTTCTAGATGATCTAATTGAGGAAGAATGTAATGACCAAAGCATAGTACTTTTTGAAGAGTTTGCAGTGACATCTGATGCCAAGTCCTTAGATGATTGTGACAACATTATTGAAGCTAATAATCTTGAACTCAACCATGGATGGCAGATTGAATCCTTAGACTTAGCAAACAGAAAAACCCCAATTTTTAAATCATCTATTGAAGAAGCTCTTACTTTGGAACTAAAACCACTATCTCCTCATCTTAAATATGTCTTTCTAGGTGATCACAATACTCTCCGAGTTATTGTCTCCGCAACACTGGATGTAACTCAAGAAGAGAAATTGGTTCATATTCTCAAACAACATAAACAAGCTATAGCTTGGATTATTACCAATATTTAAGGTATTAGTCCTTCTTTTTGCATGTACAAGATCAAGTTTGAAGATGAAGGCAAGCAATCAATTGAACAGCAAAGAAGATTAAACGAGAAGAGGAAGGAAGTAGTCAAGAAGGAAATCATAAAATGGCTTGATGTTGGAATTATTTACCTGATTTCTTATAGCAATTGTTTAAGTCCAATGCATTGAGTACCTAAAAAGAGTGGCATCACTATGGTCCACAACAATAAGGATGAATTAATTCCTACATACAATCCCACAGGATGGCGAATTGGTATGGATTATAGAAAATTAAATGCGACCACAATGAAGGATCACTTCCCACTTCTTTTCATTGACCAAATACTGGATCAGCTTGCTGGAAAGACCTATTATTACTTTTTAGACGTCTATTCTAGGTACAATCAAATTGCTATTGCATCGAAGGATTAGGAGAAAACAACCTTCACATACCCCTTTGGTACTTTCACTTTTCACCATATGCCTTTCGGTCTTTCCAACGCACTAGCAACATTTTAAAGATGCATGATGGCAATATCCTCAGATATGATCAAAGACTATTTAGAGGTTTTTATGGATGATTTCTCAGTCAATGGAAATTATTTTGATCATTGCACTGACAATTTGAATAAAGTATTGAAGCGATGTGAGGACACACATCTTGCCTTGAATTGGGAAAAATGTCATTTCATGGCAACTGAAGGAATTGTGTTAGGCCATCGCATCTCTAGTCAAGGCATTTAAGTGGACAAAGCTAAGGTGGAAACCATTAAGAAATTACCTCTACCAACAAACGTGAAAGGTATTCACAGTTTTCTTGGACACACTGGGTTTTATCGAAGTTTTATTAGAGATTTTTCAAAAATTGCAAAGCCCTTATGCTCATTGCTGGAACAGAATCAAAAATTCTTCTTTGACGATGCATGACTGGATTCCTTTATTCAGTTAAAAAACCAACTAGTGAATGCACCCATTGTCGTTGCACCAGATTGTCTCAACCTTTTGAAGTTATGTGCGGTGCAAGCGACTTTGTTCTGGGTGCGGTTCTAGGACAACGAAAGGGAAAAGCATTTCATGCCATCTATTATGCTAGCAAAACTCTTACAGAGGCTCAATTCAATTATACCACCACAGAGAAAGAATTTTTGGCTGTAGTCTTTTCTTAGTCTTTGCTTTCGACAAGTTTAATTCCTATCTTGTCGGCGCAAAGGTTACTGTATTCATTGATCACTCGGCGTTGAGATATCTCTTTGCGAAAAAAGATGCCAACCAATACTAATACACTGGATATTACTGTTGCAAGAATTTGACATCAAGATAAAAGACCGTAAGGGTTCAGAGAATCAAGTTGCAGACCATCTGTCTTGACTAAAAGTTGGCAGCAAAGACAGAAACACACTTTAAATTGTCGACGCATTCCCAAATGAGAAGTTATTTGCTGTAGATGCAACTTCTTGGTATGCGGATTTTGTTAATTATCTAGTGTGTGGGAAACTCACATTGGGTGTCACAGGCCATAAAGAAAAAGATTTCTTTGTGACGTAGTGAAGTATCTTTGGAAAAAGTTGTATTTATTCAAGGTATGCAATGACAACATCATTCGACATTGTGTTCTGGAAGAGGAGATGCTTTCAATCCTAAAGCATTGTCATGGTGCTCCTTATGGAAGTCATTTTGGTGGTATTAGAACTACTGCTAAAGTTCTCCAATCAGGATTCCATTGGCCGTCATTATTCAAAGACGCCCACAATTTTGTAACTCAATGCGAGAGGTGTTAGCACACCGGTTCTATATCTCGATGCAATGAAATGTTGCAGTAGCCAATTATGGAGGTTGAATTATTCGATGTTTGGGGTATGGATTTTATGGGACTATTTCTAAGTTCATTTGGAAATCTTTATATATTAGTAACTGTTGACTACGTCTCGAAGTGGGTTGAAGCTGTTGCAGTCCCAAAGGATGATGCAAAGACAGTGCTAAATTTTTTTTCACAAGTGTATACTCACCCGCTTTGGCACACCAAAGGCATTGATTAGTGATCAAGGTACACATTTTCATATCAACCAAGTGACAACCGTACTGAAGAAATATGGATTTAATTATAGAAATATGGGCATTGTGGACAACAAACAAAACTCTATTAGGGATGTCCTCGTATCAATTGATTTTTGGGAAAGGGTGTCACTTTCTAGTTGAACTGGAACACAAAACAATTTAGGCAATTAAGCAAGTGAACATAGACTATGAAGCGGCTGGAAAGAAAAGGCTGTTGGATATTATTGAACTAGATGAGATTAGGAGAAATGCCTATGAAAATGCTGTCATTTATAAGGAAAAGACCAACCGATGGCATGACAAGATTATTTTACAGCGACAATTTATCGCGGGTCATCAGGTTTTATTATTCGATTCTCGACTTAAATTGTAGCCATGTAAATTGCATTCACGTTGGTCTGGACCTTTTGAAGTTGTCGACATATTTCCTCATGGTGCAGTCACAATTTGAGATTTACATGATAGACACCAATTCAAAGTAAATGGATAAAGGCTGAAACACTATTTTGGCAACAGTGATCAAAAGCAGGCAGAGATTATTAAATTGGTTCAAAATTTTTAATTTTTAAATATTTCTCCGTGATTTTAGTTGATTTTATTTATGTTTGTTAAATTTTTTTTCCTTTCTTTTTGCAAAATAATTAGGTACCATTGTCGACGCATTGAAATTTTGTTGTCAACGCATTTCGCAATTTTGTACTACCATTTATAACTCATCAGAATTTAGGGAAATTCAGATTCCACCATTAGATCAAAAATCACTCAGCTATTTGATACTTCTGTATGGGTACAATTTCTATTGGACACAACTATTCCCGCCTGATTTATATCTCTCCACAAAATAACACGCCTCTCCATCTTCCTACTTTCACTCACTATAAATCCTCATCCACAGTACCGACTGTAACACATTCAAGCAACCATTTTTATTTCATTTTTCTTCTCAATATCATATCTTTTCAACTTTAAATCATTTTCCCTCAACAAAAGATGGAAAAAATGAGAGGCTCGGTCAAGGAAGCCACCAAATCTGTTGAAGAACATCTGTCTTTTGCTACCGCAGTTCATGAATTAGAATCCCCCAAGCCAGTGCAGAAAAATGAGCCAGTAATCTTTTTGAATAAAGTGACAAAGGAACGATTTTAAGACAACATGTTGAAGCGAAACTTTCACCTCGAACAGCGCATTTCCCTTTCGCAACAACAGACTTAGGTAAGTAAGTCTGTAAAACCATCTCGAAGTTGAAGTGGGAAACTTTTTGCACCCGTCCTAGAAGCCATTCTCCTTCACTGGTACATGATTTTTATGCTAACCTTTATGATCATGAGTTAGAGTTCATTTTTGTTCGAGAAGGCTTAATACCATGGCACGCTAAAAAAATCAACGAGCTGTACAACACCAAGGTAGATGTAGATGAACACTCCGAGTTCATTGAGGATATCACAGATCAAAAATGAGACCTGTTTGTGAAAGACTTGTGTGTCGAAGGAGCATTGTGGACGGGTTCTCATCAAAAGAATTATATGATGCATCGTCACTTCCTGACGCTGTAAAGAAAAATATGGTTTCATTTTATCAATTGCAAGCTAAAGCCTACTACTAACAGCACCACAGTCACCCTTGATAGATTGTGTCTAATACATTCCATCGTCAAGGGCAAAAAGATTGATGTCGATGCAATCCATCACCAAGAAATTCTTGACTGCACCATAAAGCAAATTGGAATCTTTGTTTTCCTATCATTGGTGATGTTATTGTGCCAGCAAAGAGGAATCGTGCCCCGTGATGGTGAGGAAGTCCTGGAAAATAAGGGTCCGATCAATGAAGCCTCTATAGAAAGAATGACTTGCGACAAAGATACACCGATACTGAAGGAGGCAGAAACAAGCAAGACAAGGAAGCGCAAAACCAAAGCCGACAGCAGAGGAACAAAATTGAATGCAGAGACATCATTATGGCACGAAATGAAAGATGTTTAAAAAATGGTCAATTCCATCAACAATAGGCAAATTAGGCTTGTCGCTATAACAGAGGATATGGAGAAATCCCAGAATTTGTTTTATGCTTATACCAAAGCCTGGAACAGTTCTATTGTAGCCACATTAAGCCAATTGAGCCTATCCCCACTATCGAAATTCCTAGTGTTTCCACCAATCATTCAAAATTATGAACTCTCATCCGTGGATAACGACTTAGACGGCCGAGACAGATCGGTGGCATCCCCTCCCATTGTGTAGGTCTCTGATAATGAAAACGAAGAGGAATCTAGGGACATTTAAGAATGCTTGCGAAAGATTGATAGCTTGTTCAAGGATGGTATTTTTGCTGATCAAGAGGACACTTTTCTTGATAAGGAAGTTGCTGCTGTAGAAGAGAAAGTTGTTGTTGAAGAAGAAGAAGTTGCTGAAGATGAAAAAGAAAAAGAAGAGAAAGATTCTATTGTAAAATTTGTCACCGCACCTGAGTCTGTGGGTGCAAATATTGATAATTTGGAGAGAGATGGAGTGAAACCAGCGAAATTTGCTGAGTTAACCAGAGAAGAGCAATGCAATTCATTGGCAATAGTGGTCTACAATAGACCACTCCTGGTGGCCTCTCCTACACAGGAAGCAGTTGATGATGTCGGGGAAGAGTCGAAAATTGAGGAGCAATTCGAGGACCATGTGAATCCTAAAGAAAAGAAGAGAAAGCGTTCCAAGGATAAAAATAAGAGGATGAGGAAGAAAAAGAGGAGGAAGAAACATCGTGCAGCCACATCGATGGCTAAGGATAACTAAGTTAGTTTATTTTAAGCTTTCGTTGTAGTATTCATGCATTGCATGTAGTTGTAAGTTTTATTTTGATAAGTACATTTTGTCATTGCATTTTTTTTGTTATTACATTTTCATTTTAGTGCATTGGGGAAAATGCAAACTTTAAGTTTGGGGGAATGCACATGGGGTTTGGAAATTCACCCGCATTTCAAATTTTTTTCGGTAATGAAGCATGCAAGGTTTAATTATAGTTAATGAAAATTGTTCAAAAATTTTTGTTATATTCGATGGTTAATTCTTGAATCATGTGAATTATCAATGAATGAGTTGGATAAATTTGACAGAAGGTTGTAGCTTCAATTCTTTGATGAATGGATTAGGTTGCATTAGTAATGAATGATTGCTATCATTCCTTAAATCTTGAATGAATCTACTTTTTATAGCTGCTTATATATATATAGTTATAAATTATAGACACTCCAAAGTGGGTGTAGTATGGAATGTTAAAGAGGGAACACTCCAATCAAGCGTTAGAAAAATCAATCTAGCCAAAGGCTGTTGCTAAATGAGTGTGTCAGCGCAATTATGTACTCCCTAAGCACTTCTTGCACTCCATCGTTACTACTCAGGAAGAAGGGTACAGTAATGCAATGATATCCCTTATTCCAAAAACTATATATAATATATAAATACTTCGTATTGTACAATAAATATTGTGTTTGTAGATAGAACTTAGGGTTTGAAGCATAATGCTAGCATTGATGAAGTTGCATCCTTATTCATTCATGCTTATGTATTGTCGATGCAATATTCTTTCATCTAAATGTGATTTATTCATTGGGAATTTAGAGGGTTCAAGTTGCTAGAATGATCATTTGCCTTCGTAAAATTGTTTTAGTCTTGCTAGTTTCTATCTTACTTGAGGACAAATAAAAGATCAAGTTTTGGGGTGTGATAGCACTAGGAAGAACATAGGCTTTCACCCTTACTTATTGGTTAAATTATTCCCATTTATTTATCCTTAGCATATATTTTAGCATTTTCATTTTAGTAAATTGCATTTTATAACTTAGTGAATCCTATCTTATTTTATCCTTAATTTTCCTATCTTTTTGCATTAATGTCGCTGCATGAGTTAATTCTAGATTGCATCCAAAATTGTCGTCACACCTGACAGCTGTCTGGATAAGAACTAAAAATACGTGAGCTGTCTAGTCTGGTATAACCAACCAGTACGTACAAGGACAGAATAATTCTGAAGAAAGGACATTTGTACTGTTGGAGGAGGACATAAAAGGTTGACGTGAGAAGAAAAAAAAGGGGGGGAGAGCTTTTTCTTAACGTCACTTTCTTTATCCTACCTTGAAGATTGCGACTATGGCAGCTTAAGCCTCTCACGGGTGAGCCAACGTGAAAATTGATACAACTTAGCTTCTGACGAGGAGATCTAAGCACGAGACAAGAGGGAATAGAGAGATTCAGTCTAGTTGTCTAGGAATAGTATTCTCCACTCGATTCTTTCTTATTTCTTTCTAAATGCTGGTGATTACACTCTGTTTTCTGTTTGTATGGAAATACACATGAATTCTTGGTTAAATGTTATCTTATTCAATCTTGCTTTTATTATTTAATCTTGAGGTTTGAATTTTTCTTAACATGAAAGTGTTATAGCCGTCACTGACACTGAAAAGTGCAGTGACAGTTTGCCAACAAGCATTACAATGAAAGTTGAGTGAGGATTAGAGGAATTTAGTCCTCTTGTTCTTAATAGTGCCATACTGCCATCATTGAAAGGTGGGGTTAATGTGCAAGTTTAAGTCTCAGATTAAATAGAGGAGTGATGCTTGGTAAGATATACATTGAAATTTATTGCCTCGACAATCACTACCCTTTTATACCTTGTGAGCATTTAGTATTCTGCTGAAGATTCATGGTGGGGATCCTAGTTTATCATTATCATATTTTATTTTATTTTTTTCAAGTTATTGCTCTGAAAACTATCCTCACAATTTTTCTCATTTCTTTCTAGTTATTGCTCCGACATTAATAGACAAGAGACAACCATCCCTGTGGGATCGATATCTGACAGACTCATATCTGTCTACTAGACTTGCATCGACAGTGTACGCTTGCACATTATTACTATAACGTTAAATAGCTAATCAACGCGCAATACATAATACATGAGAATTCGTCCTGTGAAAGATCATGAAACATATAGTCTCTTCGTACAAACTTGTTGCATACAATCTTAATAGAAAACCCACCAAGTGGAGAGAGTCATTTTAGATTAACTTAGCAAACAATCCTACAAGCAATTACGGGCAGATTTCTACATACGAATTCTTATATGCAAACTCATACATGCAAACTTGTAGAAGAAGGTTCATAGATATGAGTAAATCATACATGCAGATTCATAGAAGAAGATTTATAGATATGGCGGACTCATATATGTGGATTCATAGAATAAGATTCATAGATACAACAAACTCATACATGCAAACTGTTGGAACTTCAGTAAACCCGTGGTGCAACAAGAAAAAAATTTGGTGATCGTCAACCATGGATCCAAGTACGAGGAATGAATTGGGTTGAAACAAGGTTGAAGATATAACTTTTTATATCTGATCCCCTTGCATGATTTTGATCCAAATCCACAACAAAACTGTCTCGGCCTCTACGTAGTTCCACCTAGTCAAAGAACGAACAACAAACTCTCATTGAACCTCTCAGAGAGAATTGATGATATTGGCTACTAGACCCTTTTCAATTTTTTCCCTTGGTAACACGTCACAAAATTAGGGATTCAATTCCTTTTATTTAATATCACATAAAATATGAAATTACCCTTTTAGAGAAACATATTGAAAGTATTAAAACATCATATCCATTTAAGAAGAATATTAACTTCCATGTGTTATATTAACTTCCATGTGTTAATCTTTAACTGAAGAATACAAATTGTGTTTGGATTCTGTTCGCTTCAACCATAGGGTGTAACCTTTTAGGCTCTTATAATGTTAGTAGTAATACTAGAACATTTCTAATGTTACAAGCAATAGGTGGCATATAGCAATGCATCATTACTACCCAAGTTACAAGAAGTCGTGATTCAACATAACCTTTCTATGATAAATTTTTCATGTATTATATCATTTTATCCTTTATATCTAGATTAGACACAAGTCATGGAATAGTCACACTTGTATAGTTCAATTTCATATTTCTTGATATTTTGAGTAGACTACAATGAACAAATGATTTTGGTATCTCATATCAACTTATTTAAGTATGGCCATGTATTTCTAGTCTCACTCCATCAAGTGGCCTAAGATATTGCTCTCATTATGTAGGAGGGAAAAATCCTATCTTGATTAGTCCTATCGTACTACATAGATTGTGGCATACCCAACATCAGTCTTTATAGTACAACTTGTTATGATAGATGTTTGATTGTATCAAAATATATGACTCACGATGTTGGGACAATGATGATCTCAAGTCTGAGAATCATATACATAGTTATCACTATGATTAATGTTGTAACTATTAAATAATAATTAAACATACTCATAGCAAGTCAGTCCAATATGTTGTTCTCTAACACATACTCATGTATTGATTTTGACATCCCTATGTCAATGACAACACTTTATCATCAATAAACTACTCATTAGTCTCAATGGATTATTATTGTCCAAGCCCACAATAATACTTGACTAAGAACCTTTTAAGAATAATCATATTATTCTCAGGGCTGAAATAACAATGGCAAGGCCTTATATTAACAATGTAAAATGAGTATGTGATTACAATCATCTTATGATTGGTCTCTAAGCATACTCTAACAATCTCCCACTAGCACTAAGACCAATCAATCATATATCTAATACCAAGTGACGATCATGCTTCTGCTGTTTTAGAGGCTTCCTCAATGGATCAACAATGTTGTAATCTATTGGTACTATGCATATTTCCCCATATCCTCGATCAATGAATTCTCAAATGAAATGAAAGGGCCTAAGTATATGTTTGGATCGCTAGTGAGATATAGGTTCCTTTGACTATGCAATGGCTTTGTTATTATCACAACAAAATTCTATTGCATTTGATATGCTAGGCACAACCCCTAGTTCAAATATCAACTTCTTGATCCAAACAACCTCTTTTTTAGCCTTACTAGCTAGAATATACTCAACCTCAGTTGTAGAATTACCAACTGTATCTTGCTTTGAACTTTTCTAGCTCATAGCACCACCATTAAGACCAAACAAAAATCTTGATTATGATCGTGAATCATCCTTGTTAGTTTGGAAGCTAACATCAATATAACCTTTTACACTTAGCTCTTCCTCACCTCCATATATAAGGAATGTATCCTTAATCCTTCTCAAGTACTTAAGAATATTTTTAACTGCGACCCATTGACCTTCACCAGGATCTACTTGGTATCGAATCATCATGCATAAAACATACGATACATCTAAACGAGTACATAACATGGCATACATGATAGACCCAATAGCCAAAGCATATGAAATCTTATTCATACGTTCTCTCTCTTGTGGAGTTATAGGACACATTTGCTTCGAGAGTGACATACCATGACTCATAGGTAAGAAATCTCTATTAGATTCTTCAATGATGAACCTTTTTAGTACTTTATCTATGTATGTACTTTGGCTTAGACCTAGGAGACTAATCTGTCGTAATTCGGTATAGCAAATTAAACTAGTTTTCATATTTAAGGAGCTTGAATACGAGCAATTTTAGTACATTTTAGTTACGTTTTCTTAGTTTAGTTTAAATTTAATAAAAAGTATATTTTGAGTCTTTTAATGACCTTAAGGGCCGAATGAAGCCTAAAGGTGAGCTAACAACTTAGTAAGTGTGCAGAAGACCATTCAAAGGCGTAGGAACTCATAACTAGTCATTGTGTTCCAACATGGGAAATTTTATGTCGCAATATAGGGAGCAGAACACGAGAATTTCAAGTGTGCCTTTGGTGTCCCAATACAACCATGGGATGTTGCGACACACCCCTAAAGCCACCTCTGAACCTGAGCATATTGTCTTTGATTTCGTGACATAGACACTAGGGTGTCACAACATTGACCCTGTACGAGATTAATTATGAATCAGGGGCATTTTGGTCAGTACAATGGAAATTAGACACAAGAATGTCGGCTAAGCTAGGGTTGAGGATGACGGTTATCCTAATTCTTTAAATAGGCTCATTTAGCACTTGTTTAAGGACAACTTTTCATACTTTAAGTTTTCCTTGTAATTTTAGTTTCAATTTCCTTTCTTTTAGGCCTTAGGTTTATTTTTAGTTATTTTCTATTTTGTGTCCTTCGAGGAATGTGACTTGTAATGTGACCAAACGCTACTGGATTTTCTACACTTCATCTATCAAATACAAATATGATTCTCTAAATTCTATTCTTGATTTACTCTTTATGCATATTCTTGTTATTGAGTTAATGATATTTATGGATTCCACGAGGAACTAATCCTTTTATGAGGGATTAGTGAGTGGAAGTGATTAATAAATTACTATGTAGGGTTTTTTTAGCAGATCGACTGTTTGGGAGAGGAAGAACTTAAACCCTAGGCATGAGGACCATAGGAAGTCATTTAGGTGGGAATTAACTAAAAATTAGTATGACCTATCCATAAACACCTTAGTCCCGAACCATTCTGGACTGTGAGGTTGAAAGATAAGTAGTTTTTGTTGACTCGTTAGTTTAGTTGAAGATCAAGAGATCCTACAACGGTGACGACTAGTTTATTGAATAGAAACTCGAAATAGGAATTAGTCATGATCACCTAAGTGAGCTAATCACCCATGTCTACATTTTGATTAAAGTTTAGAATTTAGTTTTCTAAAGTCCCTTTTATTTATGAAATTTTTATTTCTTTGTTTATTAAAACCTAAAAATCATTTCTTTATGCTTTATTGTAATATAATTTATTTAACCTATTAATTAATTCTATTTGTGTTTAGGTTAACTTTAACTTAGTACTCACCCCCTTGGGTACGATCCTCGGAAGACTCACTGATTTCATTGTAAAAATTATATTACAACTTGACCCGTATACTTGTGGACCTCGCCTCAAATTCATATATTTAGCTGTAGTATTCACACTCTAGACGTTAGTACGTCCGGAGGCGGTCAAAGATGTCTTAATCTATCTCTATAGATTTTGACTCATAATATGTATGTAGTCTTCCCCAAGTCCTTCATAGAAAAACAACTTCCTAATCAAGTCTTAACAAACTGTATGGTAGTTATGTCTTTTCCTATGATAAGTGTGTCATCTACATATAGTACCAAGAATGAAATAGTGCTCCCACTAGCTTTCTTGTAAACATAAGGCTCATCTTCATTTTTGATAAATCAAACTCTTTCATCGCATCATTAAAATAAAGATTCCAAATTTGTAAAGCTTGCTTCAATCTATAAATGGATCTTTGTAGCTTGAATATCTTTCCAGCATCATTCGGATCGACAAAACCTTCAAGTTGTGTCATGTACACATCCTCTTCCAGTTTCCCATTAAAGAAAGTTGTTTTGATGTCCATCTGCCAGATTTAATAATTATGAAATGCAGCTATTGCAAGTAAGATCCGTATGGATTTAAACATAGCAATAGGAGAAAAAGTTTCGTCATAGTCAACACCATGAACTTGGTGAAAACTTTTAGTGACTAATCGCCCTTTGTATGTTTGTACATTACTATCCATTTCAGTTTTCTTTTTTAAAACCCACTTGCACCTTATGGGTTTAACCCCTTTAGGTAGGTCAACCAAGATCCATACCTAGTTTTCTGCATTCAATCTATCTCAAACCTCATGGCCTCAAGCCATTTCTCAGAATCTAGACTCACCACCGTTTCTTGATAAGTCATAGGCTTATCTCTATCCATAAGCAGAAGATCACCATGTGTTGTAATGAGAAATTCATATCTATTAGGTATATGGTGTTCTCCTAAAGATCTTCACGGTGGTTGTGTTTCTAGAATAATTGGTTGTTCCGCAACAACTTGTGGAACTTGTTGTTTAATCTCTGGTTCACTGATTTGCTTTTTTTTCAAATTTCTCCAAGTTCAATATTTCTACCACTTCCTTTTTAGAGGCAAATTCTCTCTCAAGGAAGGCTCATGTTCAAGTAACAAACACTTTATTCTCGGTAGGATTAAAGAAATAATATCATTTAGTTTTGTTAGAATATCCCACAAAGATTCACTTTTGAGATTTAGGTTTGAACTTTATAGACGTCTAATGTTTAACATAAGCTTCAAAACCCCAAATCTTCATAAAAGACATACTAGGACGCTTCCCAATCCACATCTCATATGGTGTCTTTTGAACCTATTTAGATGGAACACGATTTAGTGTGAAGGCAGATGTCTCAAGTGCATGTCCCCAAAAGGAAGTAGGAAGATCAACATGACTCATCATTGATCAAACCATGTCTTAAAGTGCTCGATTTCTTCTCTTAGAAACCCCATTCCATTGTGGAGTACCAGAAGGTGTAAGTTGTGAGACAATCCCACATTCCTTCAAAAGCTCATCAAACTCTAAGCTTAAGTATTATCATCTTCAATCTGATTGAAATGCCTTAATACTTTTGCCTAGTTGTTTTTATACTTCATTATTAAATTCCTTGAACTTTTCAAGGGCTTCAGATTTATAGCACATAAGATAAATATGCCCACATCTACTGAAGTCATCAGTGAAAGTAATGAAGTATTGAAAACCTCCCCTACTTGTGTTTTCATTGGTCTACATACATCACTATGTATTAAGCCTAACAAATCACTAGCTCATTCACTTTTACTATTAAAAGGGGTTTTAGTCATTTTACCCAAAAAGAAAGACTCACATATATCAAATTTTTTGAAAACAAAAGAATTCAAAAAATCATCTTTATGGAGCTTTGATATGCGCTTCTCACTTATATGCCCCAAGCGACAATGCCAAAGATAATTTTGATTAGAGTCATTTATTTTTAATCTTTTAGTATTTATGTTATACATGGACATATCTTGATCTAAAATGTAGAGGTCATTTACTAATTGTGTCGAACCATAGAAAACATTATCGAGATAAAATGAGCAACAATTATTCTTAATAATTATCTCAAAACCAATTTTATCTAAACAAGGAATTGAAATAATGTTTCTAATTAAACTGGGCACAAAATAAAAATCCTCCAAACATAAATCAAGCCCACTATACAAGATAAAATACGTGTTCCTACAGCTAATGAAACAACTCTTGCTCCATTTCCAACTCGCAGGTCCACATCTCCTTTAGCTAGATTCTTGCTCCTTTTTAGTCCTTGTACAGAGGTACAAATATGAAAACCAAAATTGATATCTAATACCCAATAAGTAGACATTGATAAATTAATATCAATAACATAAATACCTTAAGCGAATGCTCCGCTTTCCTTGGCCTTCTTGACCTCTTCAAGGTAGATAGGGCAGTTCTTCTTCCAATTTCTGATCTCACCGTAATGGAAACATTTTCCTTCCTTAGCAATTTCTCCTTTAGGTTTCAATCCAGTCTTTCCTTTTTTAGGTTTGGCCTTACCATTGTCCTTAAGGTCTTAGCCTTAGGCTTTCTTTTTACCTTTTCCTTGCGAACCATCAAAATAAGCTTAGGTCCGGCCTTTTTCATGTTACTTTCAATAGTTCTCAACATGTTGAGGAACTATGGCAAAGTCTTATTAATTTCATTCTTGTTGAAATTAAGGAAATTTTGGCTAAAACTATCAGACAATGATTGCAGGATAACATCGGTGGCCAATTCCTCACCTAGAGGGAATCCAACTTTTTCAAGGCTTTCAATATAGCCTATCATCTTGAGAACATGAGTTCCCACAAGAGTTTTCTCCACCATTTTTATAATCAATTATATCCTCATGATTAAATTTAACAAGTTTATTATAATCATTAAAAGGACTTTAATAAATGATGCTCTCACTATTTTATTCAAAATTAATAACTCTCATTAATTTTTGAAAACAAAATTCTAAAGTTTTTCTAGTGGGTAAGGATCCATATTTCACCTCCTCTTAAGTCATCTTTAGCTTTACGCTCAAGATTATGGTTATTTAGGTAAGCAATACTTGCTAAGTACATCATATGTAACTCATTATTTGTTGGACAACTCTTGTTCCAATCATCTCATGATTATCCAAATCTTTTGCCTCTATGTTTCTAATCCTATTAGAGTCACCTAGTTAAGTTATTAACCAATATTATAATCGATGAATGTCACTTGCTTATTCTTCGCGTTTGACCAAGATAGATACAAGTACTTCACTTTAACAGAACCCACATTGTATCGATCATGGCTTTAACGAGAGTAAATATTGTAAGGGAATTTTAACTTAATATTTTACTGAGGGTATTTAAAAAAATTCATCTCACCACTAATGGTCCACATTAGTCCAATTAGTCATTTAATTGATCTTATCAATTTCCTATAATATGCATGCTAACGTATTATTCATTGTATCATATACATGAATAATATAAAGCAATAAATAAATGCAATAGTTATAGCCCATAAAACTAAGGTGGCTCCTCCCAAGCCAATGGGAGAACCGAAAGGAATCCTGAGGGTGCAAGTCGCTTCTCAAGCTTCTCTTCCACTTTAGGTAGCTCAACCTTCATCTCCTCTAGTTCGTAGCAACTCGTACAATTTACAATTATAGAAACTCATTTTTCATACGAAAGAGTAGGATGAGAAGAGAAATACAAGAGAAAAATATTAAGGCATGATACACAGGCCATATTTATAAGATTACAACCTTTGTAAATTATAAATCAAATGAACGGGCTATAACTATGCATTTCAAACCACTGTGCAAATCTATCATAGCATACAACATATGATATGTATTTATTCAATTTCTTGTTACTGTGAATAACAAAATGTCACCTATGCATAGGGCACAATAGGCGGAGCCCCCTACAAGGGTCCTGCAGCCTGGACAACGGTTGGTGGTATTGCTGAACGGCAGATCCCGATGAAATGTAAGAAATCAAACTCAGATCTCTGTGGAAAAAAACATTTGACAATTTTTTTTCAAAAATAGAATATTTTCAGGATTTCGGTCTATGAGGCTTCTTACTAGAACAACTTTTTGTTTCTTTGTCGAATGTTACCAACAAGTTAATTATTAACTTCGAATAACAAAATTCGAACTGCCCCAAGATAGATTCGTTAATGCTTAAAAAATAATATATAAGACCCAATATGCATCAAAATCAATTATTAACATTTAATCAGTGATTGAGAGAAACTTATTATCACATAGGTTTAACAGATTAATCATACACTATTTATTAAGTAGATTACATGTATCATATATACATAAAACAAATCGAGTAAATCAAATCAAATAACATGTATGTCATACAATTGTATCAACCAATCAATTTAATCTGGAATTCGTATCGTACAAGTGGCTCTAATACCACTACTGGAATGCCAATGTGCCCCGTCGTGCAATAGAAAAAAATTCCAACGATCGTCAACCATGGATCCAAGTACGAGGAACAAATTAGATTTAAACAGGGTTGAAGATATACCTTTTTCTATATGATCCCCTTGATCGATGTCGATCCCAAGCCACAACAAAATCGTCTCGGCCTTTACGTAGTCCACCAAGTCAAAGAGCAAACAACAAACTCTCCTTGAACCTTACAGAGAGCATTAAGGAAATTGGCTGCTAGACCCTTTTCAATATTTTTTCCTTGGTAACACATAACAAAATTAAGGATTCAATTCCTTTAGAGAATTTATCCCTTTAGAGAAAATATGGAAAATATTAAAACATCATATCTTTTCTAGATGAATATTAACTTTCATGTTTTAATCATTGACTGAAATTATTATTATAATTATTTATTTTAATAATATTTAGTTAATATTTTATATGAATCAAATTCGTACATTTATTTTAACTATGTTCTCTATTTGTGTACAACAAGTTTGTACATATAATGCGTTCAATATTTAACTGTCAAATTAAATTAATTCAATAATTACTTTAATTCATGTGACAACTAAACAAATGCCAACTGTGTTTGGATTCTGTTCGCTTTAACCATAGGGTGTGACCATGTAGGCTCTTGTAACATTTGTAACAGCCCGATTTTGGGACTAATCGGAACAATGGTTTTGGGGTCACTAATCCGACTAGAAAAATTTTAATATTCTTATATTTTTATGATCTACAGATGTATGAAATGATTTTCTGAAAATTCCATTCAAAAATTTTGACGTTTGGGTGCTCAATTTAGTCGAAAGGACTAAATTGTAAAAAAAAGTGCAGAACTTGAGTTTTAAAAGCTAGAAGTGTCTAATTGCTATGAAATTTTAAATTGGAGGTCCTTAAAAGGTAATTAGACCATTGGTTAATTTGTTGGACAAAAATGGACATGAAATAGGTGAAATAAAATATTTTTAAATTAAGGGCATTTTAGTAATTTAGTGATTAAATTAATTAAAAAGCCAAATTAAAAGCATGTTTTTGCTCATTTCCAACCCCTTAATCAAATTTCACATGAGGAAGACATAGCTAGGGTTTTTCAAGCTTCCAAGCTCGATTGTAGTTCGTTTTAGCCCCATTTTTAACGTTCTTTACATTTTGAGATCCTCGTAGCTCGGTTTAGCTATTTCTACCATTACTTTGAGCTAGGGTTTGTGTTTAAAAATTTACCATGGATGACTTGCAAGTATTTTGATGTTTTATGGTAGAATATGAAAGTTGAAAGTGAAATAAACAACTTTTACTAAGTGATTTTTAGTGAAATTGCATAAAAGGGCTTATTTGTACAAGTTTTAAAATATGTGTAAAAAAATGTGATTTAGTGGGAATTGTGGGCTTCTATAGTAACGAGAAAAAATGAGTAATTTTCATTTTACAAGCCTAGGGGCAAAATTGTAAATATGTGGGAAGTTAGGGGTAAAACTGTAATTTTTTCCATAAGGTGTTTTTGGGGCTAAATTGAAAATGTGTGTATTAAATGAGTTAAATGTGTTATTATAGATCAAGAAAGATGAGGAATTGACCTTGACCGGGGAAAAGGCAAGGTTGTGGACTAAGACGCAAATATTTGATATTTTGTACCGGGGGGGATTAAGAATAGAATATGATACAAGTGACATGTCACTAGGAACCTATGTGAAAACTATGTGAAATTGTGACTAAGTGAATCTGGGTGCTGGTCTTATAAGTTCTACCAGTGACTAGGTAATCTGGCATCTGTTGCGAATACCTGACAGCTTGTGTGAGCAGCACTGAGTAGTTACGAATGACCGACAGCTTGTGTGAGCAGACCCGCAAATGTGAATAGCTCGAGAATGAGCCTATAGATGATAAGTGATGTGAAGTAGCCTTGGCTACAAGTGTGGCACTATGTGCAATATTCTGATGTATCCGTTAATATTCTGATGTGTTCAATGGGAAATGACTAAGTGTAAATGATTGTGATTATGTGATGAATGAGTGCAGGTACATGTGTATATATATATTCATGAGCAATGTCCTCGATATGTGATGAAATTTTGGTAAGGATGATGTGGAGTACGTATGACTATGAAGACTTGTAAATATTTGAAAATGACTAGCTATTGGAATGGCAATCTATGGACATGCTTGGTGTTATGTGTGTGTAAATGAAACATAATACAAAGAAAAAATGAAAGAGTAAAATTAGTAATAAAACAGTTTTGGATAGCAGCCATTGTATAAATTTGAAAAATCACCAAAAATTGTGAAAATCAAATTAGAGGTTGAATAAGATATGAACTTAAAGCTTATTGAGTCTAGTTTTACATAGAAGAAACGGTATGAGAAAAGAATTTCATATTATGAGATATTTGAATTTTTATGAGATAGGGTCAGAGTGATTTTGGAATCCCCTGTTCTGACTTTGGAAACTCATTAAAATTTTATAAAAATAATTATGGGTTAGAATTTATATTTTTAAAATTCTTAATGAGCCTATTTTCAATAGAAACAAACGAGAACATCATCTAAATCCCGTACGAGGAGATAATTAATTTTTAGTGAAGAAGGGTCGAAACTATTAAACAGCAGAATGGGGATGACTTTAAAGAATAAACTATACTTATTGGCTAAACCATAAATTCTAAAAATTTTATGGTGAGAAGATATGTGAGTCTAGTTTTAAAGAAATTTAGCGGATCTTAATTCAGAATTCCGTATCTCAAGATATAAATAATTTATTAACTATGACTCGCGTAGACAGCTTGATATGAACCTGAGTGAATAATGAAACTATGTGCAAATATGATTGTACTATCTTGAGAACACATTATGAGGATTGATAAAAGCATGTTAATAAATTGTTTATTATTTACATACCAATTTACTAAGCTATATGCTTACTCCCTTTTCTTTCCCTTGTCTTATAGTGTCACCAAGCTGGCTCGGGGTACGGAGATCGTCGGAGATCCATCCACACTATCAACACTCTTTTGGTATTTTGAAAGCAATATTATGAATTATGGCATGTATAGAGGACTTTATTATTTTGTTATGTGTCATAATTTATTTGGCCTAAAATGTTGGCCTATGTTATTTGATAGTTTATTTTGTATAAGGCCATTGATGTTGGCTATTATTGGTTAACTTGTACGTTTATGATAATGTCATGTTGTGTGTTGATAAATTTGGTATAAGTGTGTAAATATTTGGATGGAAAAAGGCTTGGTAAATAGCCTAACTTTCATCCACATGGCTGGCATCATGGCCATATGCTCAGGGCGTGTGCCCCTATTTTTCAAGAAATTTTTCAAAATTTTCAAAAGTTCTCGGTTTGGTCCCAAACCACTTTCAAAGTATGTATTGGGTCTCGTAAGCC
Organism: Gossypium raimondii; assembly: GCF_025698545.1. NCBI lineage: Eukaryota > Viridiplantae > Streptophyta > Magnoliopsida > Malvales > Malvaceae > Gossypium > Gossypium raimondii. Next base: position 12,202,516 of record NC_068572.1, on the reverse strand, counting down.
CATATTAGGGACTTTATGATGAAATATGAAAAGTTTTAATTTGGATGAAGTTTCATGACTCGGTTTTGTATGATTGGTTATGTTTAAGTCCGGTAATGCCTCGTACCCTGTCCCGACGTCTGACACAAGTAAGGGGTGTTACAACATTAGTAGTAATACTGGAACATTTCTAATGTTACAAGCAATGAGTGGCATCTAGCAATGCATCATTGCTACCCAAGTTACAAGAAGTCGTGATTCAACATAACCTTTCTGTGATAAATTTTTCATGTATTATATCGTTTTACCCTTTATATCTAGATTGCACATAAGTCATGGAATAATCACTCCATCAAGTGGCCTAACCTTTCTGACTTGGGTCACATGGCCAAGCCATACGCCCGTGTGCCAAGCCTTGTAACTCTCGAAATGGCCTCACACGCCCGTGTGCTAGGCCATGTGCTAGGCCGTGTAACTGTCTGATTTGAAACCCTTTGAAACCTACAAGGGACAAACGGCCGTGTCGCATGGCCATGTGTCACACACGACTGAGACACATGCCCATGTCTTAAGCCGTATGGACGAGAAATAGGTCATTTTCAAGCCATTTCCTTCACCCAAATTATGCACACACATACAACTCATTTGTACCCCTTTCAAGCATTCAAAGTGTACCTACAATATGCATAACCAAGCTAGAATAATATGGTACCTATTCATACAACCAATATGCCAAAAGGCACCTCAATTCACATGACATTGAATATACTTAAACACAAGCATAACCTAGCCATTTAATAACTCAACAATTGCTACCAAATTTCTATACCAAATTCTACCATAGTGGCCATATACCAAGATCATATTCAAGCATATCACAAGAGTCACTCTTCATTCTATACATAACATTTCTAATCACTTCAACATTAGCCATCAAGCACTAAAATACCAAAATATCATTAACCAAAGTACCTTAATTACAAACCAAACATATTGGCTTTCATCAAAAACAAAACACCTATACATGACATTATAACCATGACTTAAAAACATCAAAATCTACTGATTTAGCTCATGGATAGTGTGATAGGTCTCCGACAATCTTCCAACCCTAACGAGCTTCTGATTAACTACAAAACATAGAAAAAGAACACAAAGTAAGCATATAATGCTTATAAAGTTTGTATTTCACAAACAATGCTTACCATTTCAATGCATAAGCTTAACATAAATATGGATCAATCCAACACAAGCTTGGCACAAGCCTAAGCATCACCATCAACTCAAATGAGTGCTTAATCACATAATTTCAATATCAACACATGATAAGATCAATTTCATAAATATCAATCATATGACTCATATTATCCATGATTATGAATACACATACTTTCTACCTTTCCATAATGACAAAGTAAATTGCACCGAAAACTCTTATTGAAGCTCACACGAAGTACGCTAACGATGGTCGAAACCATCCCTTTTCATATTCGATGGTCGTCACCATCCCTTTTCATAAATCGGTGGTCGTCACCATCCCTTTTCATCAATCAATGGTCGTCACCATCCCTTTTCATAGTTGATGGTCGTCACCATCCCTTTCCATAGTCGATAGTCGAAACTATCCCTTTTCATAATCGATAGTCAACATTATCCCTTTTCATATACGATGTTCATCACCATCCCTTTTCATAGTTGATAGTCGTAACCATCCCTTTTCATATTTGATAGTCGAAACTATCCCCTTTCATAATCGATAGTCGAAACTATCCCTTTTCATTGATTGATGATCGTTGATACGCCATTGGATTTTTCTGTCGAAACATAATTTGACAATATAACATAATAGCATTTAAGAAATAAATTTAAAATACTATTTAAACGTATGAACTTACCTCGACGATAAAACATAGATACAGAGTCGATTAGTATGAAACTTTATATTTGCCCCGATCTAAAGACGTACGAGATCTATCTTGATCTACATGAATAAATTCAATTCATTTAATAATCATTCTATTCAATTCAATCCAAATTCATATTTTTGCAAAATTATGCTTTTGCCCCTATTATTTTTATTTCATTACAATTTAGTCTCTAAGCTCGTAAAGTAAAATTCATGCAAATTGATCCTTAACCCAAGCTAGCCAAATTTCATATAGGTCCCAAGCAGCTCACACTTTTCATTATTTTCACAAATTTCACCATGAATATTTTACATTTTTTAATTTAATCCCTGATTAACATTTTCAACCAAAGTCACTTTACAAATTAAAGTTGTTTATCTAACAACAAATATTCATTTTCTTCCATCAAACATCATAAAAAACATGTATAAATTCATGGTAAAACCCTATACTTTTAATTTTTTGCAAATTAATCCCTAGACTAGCTAGATTAAGCTACAACGACTCCAAAAACATATAAATTATTAAAAACGGGATCAAAAATCATACCATGCAAGCTATGAGATATAGCCAAACCTTTAAGCTTCTTCAATTTTGTTTTTCACCTTAATTTTCGGTGGAAGAGAAACAAGACAAAGATGATAGCCTTTTGTTTTAATTAATTTTACTTAACTTATTTAATGAATTACAAATTTAACTTTTGTTTTTAACTTAAAATTCACCTATTTAATGTCCATCTTTGTCCACTCAAATAAAAAAAGGTCTATTTACCATTCAAGTACTCATACATTTAAGTTCTTTAGTTATTTAGTGCCTTTAGCCTATAGAAATCTAATTTCGCACATTTTGCAATTTAGTCCTTTTTATCGAATTAAGCATGCAAACGATAAAATTTCTTAACAAAATTTTTATACGCTAATACTAAAATGTTGTTAACATTAAAATAAATATTATCAGATCAAATCTGTGGTCCCAAAACCATTATTCTGATTTCACTAAAAATAGGTTGTTATGCCCAACATTAGTCTTTATAGTACAACTTGTTACGGTAGACATTTGATTATATCAAAATATACGACTCATGATGTTGGGACAATGATGATCTCAAGTCTGAGAATCATATACATAATTATCACTATGAGTAATGTTGTGACTATTAAATAATAATCCAAGAAACATACTCATAGCAGGTCAATCCAATATGTTGTTCTCTAACTCATACTCATGTATTGATTTTGACATCCCTATGTCAATGACAAAACTTTATCATCAATCATCTACACATTAGTCTCAATGCATTGTTATTGTCCAACCCCACAATAATACTTGACTAAGGATCTTTTAAGAATAATCATATCATTCTCAAAACTTTATTATTAATTAGTTTATTTACACACAGAGAAAAAGAAACTAAAATAAAAAAGGCAATGTCTTATATTAACAAACAAGTTAAAACAAGTATGTGATTACAATAATCTCATGATTGGTCTTTGGGCATACTCTAACACGAACTATGTCGCAGACTTCATATGGTGAGGTCCCACATATAACTTTGACATAAAACTTAGAGAACAAGTTCGGCGGACTATCATAACTTCCATATGAGACTCTATAGATGTGCACTTATATTTCCATACAAACCAACTGAACCTCCGTAAAACCAAATATCATGCACATTCTCCATACAACCCGCCTGACCCTCTGTAAAACCAAAACATGTGGCACAGAGTGCACAACATGACATTTCTTCAAGTAAACATTTCTTCAACTAAACAATCCGCCATTACATACCTTCACACTCCACATATCATTCATTTTTATAACTAACATATAACAATCATTCAACTAAACATACTGTTAATAATACAACACAGATCATACCAAACTTATACATACAACTAAACATGCATCTGTAGATCATCACTTTGCATGCTTCAATTGTATGAAAATTATCCTATAATAATTCAACTCCTCATCATCAGCAGGACATGAAGTCAAACATACCACAACAACATAATACTGATATACATAAAACAAATACTGAGGATTTGAGTTCAAAAACTCATCAACAAAATACCTGGCATTGACACAACTTACACTTGCTTAGCCTTCTCTTTATCACTTTGGTCTCCTTCTACTTGGTAGCTAAGCATAACAACTATATAAAGATCAAAACGAAGGCATACATATGTAAGAAAACTTTAATTCATATGCATGCAGAGGAGTTTTAAATGCTAGCAACAACCTAAACCATCAAAATTCAAAATAAATTACACTAAAATCCTCAGATTTTCCTTCCTGTTTCTTAAATTAAAAGGTACAAAAGAATCACGAGTCAAAGGCATAAAAGCTCGAGGCTGGCCGCCATGTTGCAACACAAGAGTCCAATGTCGCAACATGGGGAGCTGAATACAAAAATTCCAAGACTACCTTTGGTGTCACGACACAATTAGAGGATGTCGCAACACACCCCTGAAGTTGAACCTGAGCCAAGCAAACTGCCTTTGATGTCATGAAACAGGCATTGGGTGTCATGACACTGGCCCTGCACGAAAAAGAATCACGAGCTAAGGTGTTTTGGTCCACACAATATATTTTTACGTAAAAAGACAGCCAACCTAGGGCTAAGGATGACGGCCAACCCTAACTCTATAAATAGACTTTTTAGACACGTGTTTAAGGATGATTTTCATAATTTAGAATTTTCCTTGTAATTTAGTTTTCAGTTTCTTTTAGGCTTTAGATTTATTTTCACTTGTTTTGTTCGTGTTCAATGGAGAATCTCATTTGTGGATTCGACCAAACTCTTTATGGATTTTTGCACTTCAAATCAATCAATATAATCAGGATTCTCTTAATCATTATTCTTGATTTATTCTTTATGTTTATCTTATTTATCAAGTTTACAGTGTTTATGGATTCCATGAGCAACTAATCCTCATATGCGGGATTAGTGAGTGGAAGTGTGATTAATTAATTTATATGTAGGGTTCTCTTAGCGGGTCAGTTGTTTAGGATAGGAAGAAATTAAACCCTAAGCCTGACAATCCTAGGAAGTCATCTAGGTGGTAATTAACCCAAAATTGGTATTTCCTATCCGTGAACCCCTTACCCCGACCCAGTTTGAACTGTAAGGTTGAAAGATAAGTAGTTATTGCCAACTCGTTAGTTTAGTGGAAGATTAAGAGATCCTACTAGGATAACGACTAGTTGATTGAGTAGAAACCTGAAATAGGAATTAGTTATAACCACCGAAATGAGCTAATCTCCAATGCTTAGAATTGGTTGAGTTTAATTATTAGGTTTCCTTTTGTCACTATTTTCTACATGTTATTTCTTTCCTTAGATTTATAGATAATTTATCTATTTTATGTTCATCGTAATATAATTTATTTAAAGTACTAATTAGATCTATTTTCATTTAGGTTAATATTAATTTAGTACTTACCTTCCTTAGGTACGATCCTCGAAGTACTCATCTACTTCATTGTAACTATATTACATCCTAACCCGTATACTTGCAGACACTACCTCAATATTACATCTTTAGTTGCAATATTCATACTCTAGACATTAGTACATCTGAAGGAGGTCAATTACCAGATTGCAAAATTCTCAATTATTTAGGCTAACACCTTAGTTTCTTCCCTTCATGCAAACCACTCATTTATATCATTTCTTACAAAAATAAACTAGAGAAGAAGATGGAAGAAAGAAATGAATACAGAAATGAGCTCTCAAGAGAATGACATCTATCTCCTATATAACCTTCGCACACTCAATCACCAAAACCAATTCATCAGCATCAAAATTAATTTTCCTCATCATAATGTTTCCCACTAAAATAAATACCTAGTTCTAATGTAAGGATACTAACAGTGAAATCTAACCAACTACCAAAACATTTAGTAAGATTTACGTATTTACATTAAGACCCTCATAAACAGAAAGTTTTATAATTAGACACCCGAATTACTATTGTACTTATCCTTTAACATTTTTGGGTGTGAAAATGGTATAAGAACTACATTGTAAAAGTGGTAAAAGTTAATCTTTATGAATTTTAAGTATTTGAATGGACCAATTAAGCAATTGGTCCATTTTAATTGGATATTCGATGGTGGATATGATGAAATCCACTAGTTTAAGTTAATTTGGTTTAAGATTATATTAATTAAGTTTAATTAGTATAATTAGTAATTAATTAAAGTTAATTATAAGTATATAAGAAAATTAAAAGAAAAGGAAACATTTATTTCTTTTCTCATCATCTTCTTCACAAAACAAAGTAGAAAAACCAGGGTTTCGAAGCTTCCAATTTTAATCCTTCAATTGGTAAGTGATTTTTAGCCTGTTTCTTGTAATTTTTATGTTTTTAAGATTCTGAAAACTTGATTTGGCTAGCCCGTGTACCAATTTGTAAAATTGTTAAAATTTTCAAAAGTTTCCATTGTTGAATACTTGATGAAATTGGTACTAATTTGTTAGATTTTAAGCTTAGAAGTGAAAAATGACTAGTTTGTAAAGTTTAATTTTAGTTTTTAATATAGGGACTAAAGTGTAAATATTTTAAAATTGGTATGAAATTTTTGGAATTATGGACAGTAGACAACCTTAAAAGGATGTAATTGAGATCAATTTTGAAATTGAGGATCATATAGTAGGGTAATATAAGGTATTGAATTGATGAATTGAAATGAATTATCGTATAGGTCGAGATTTGAATAAACTAGAGGATATTTTAGGAAAAGGAAAAATTACAGATTAGTCCTCAACATCTTGTTTATTTTATTTTTCTAGGTAAGTTCATATGGTGTATTATGTTTAAATTGTTATGTGTTTAAAATTGTATAAATTTATGTGTGTTTAGTTGAAATTTGAATTGTTTATGATTTATTACAAAATGTGATATTTAAATTAAATTGTAAAGAAATGAATGTGAGCATATATGTTGAAATTATCTTGATGAACTCAGTAAATGTCTTGTACACATGGGTACAAACTAATTATCGGTGGTTATCGAGATCCAACATTTGTTGCGGACTCGAAAATACATGTGACAAAGGTTTAGCTCAAACAAGTAACCTGATGTTGTTTTAAAGGTTTAGCCCAGACAGGTAACTTGACATGTATATTTACAACTTTGGCCAATCTATTTGAAGTGTCGATATAAGGTTTAGCCCAAACAGGTAACCTGACACGATTATATGTTTAGCTCAGATGAACAATAGATATGATTAATACCAGTGTAATTGAGTTCATTTACTGATTTTCATCAGGTAATACAGATAATATAAAATGAAATAACGACAAGATACAAAATGTAATCAATATTCAAATATGGTATAAGTGTATGATTTGAATACCTAAAGCTTGGATATACATTTTTTTATTTCTTGAGTGACATGTATTGATATGTTATAAGTTGGTACATTATATGATTAATCATGTCTTAAAGCTCACCTTTGTTGTTGTGATTTCTATGTTACATATGTTTAAATAGTTAAATATGTTTAGTTGGAAATCAAGGTAAGTTTCTATTTTAAATACCTATGGACTTACTAAGCATTCAAACTGCTTACACGTTGTCTCCCTTTTCTTTATAGATTGTTGGTTTTGCAGAACATGTTGATCGGATCATCTCGAAGCACACACTATCCAGTCATCGATTCGGTAGACTTTTGATCATTTTTAAGTCAATTATGTAGCGTGTATATAGGAGTTCATATAAGTGTTAGCTTGAACTATTAGTTGGTTTAAAAGTTGGGAAAATGTTGAATTATAATTGTTAATGTTCAAATGGGAAGATGCATATTTGGTAACTTGTGCGTTTTGGTGTATGGCATTTTGGTTGCATGAATAAGCAATGATATGCCATGTTTATATGTGAGATTGAATAGTTTGAAAATATGAATAAATAAGTGAAATTGAATAGGTTGATAAAGTATGATGGGTGCCAAATGATGGCATAGTGGTTTGAATGTTATGAATTGATTAAGATGAAATGTTTAGATATAGTTTGATTAGTTTTTATGCAGATTTTAGGGTGTATTTATGCACCATTTGGATTATTTAATGAATTGGCTTGAAATAGGTGTTAAAATGCAAAAAATTTTACCTTATTGCCTTAAGGTATCGATACCTTTGAAACAGGTATCGGTACTTTACCATTTTTTTTCTAAATTTTTCAAACTTCGAACTCCAAAATGGTATCAATACTGGACTAAAGTATCAATAGTCTATATAAGGGTGTCGATACTTTAGAAGGGTATCAATACATATGATTTTTATTTGATTTTTGCAAAACATCAAGCCGTAAAATAGTATAGATACTATAATAGGTATCGGTATTTTGTAATAAAAGTATCGATACTTGTGATTTTGTTAAGATTTTTTTAAAAAACATCGAAGCTAAAAATGGTATCGGTACCTATTTAAGGGTATCGATACCTGTTGTGGAAATTTTAAAAGCATTGTAATTTAGTCATTTTTCAAGGTCGGGATTCTAAATGAGCTTTCGTAAGCTCCAGTAAGTCCCGAAAATGATCGTATAATATAATTATGAAATGTTTTGATTTTAAATGCTTGAATTATGGTGTAAAGTTATTATTAAATGTATGTAATTATTTCAGTATCAACTGTAGCATCCTATAACTCATATCGGACGATTGGGTCAAGAGATGGGTGTTACAAGGAAGGCCAATTTCATAAACAATCTATTAATCAGGGAGTCCACTTGGAAAAAGCCCAATGCACCGTCATCCAAATTTTTACAAATATCATCCCATTTAACAAGGTTAGTTCCCTTCTTCTCATTTGCATGACCCTAAATAAAGTTCGAATAATCTTCTTCATTCCCATATGTTGGAACATTTTCAAAATATTTCTACTGTTCCAATCCAAAAGTTATGTCACTTGGTTATCAACCAAGAGTTGTCACTATTCATAGTGATGAGTTATGTATCTTATCACCAAAAGTTATATCACTTAATTAATAATAAGGATCATAATTATTCAAGTAAAAGTAAATATCTATTGAATAATTATACTTATTGCTAAAAGATGTGACTATCCATTTGGATAATTATGTCTCTATGAAGAGACATGAGAACTCTTATAAATATGAGTCAAAATTTATTTCTTTAGTACATCAAAACACATCAAAAGTTGAGAAACAAAAGTTTCTTTCTATTTCCTAGATTGTTCTATATAAAGAATTACTCTAGAAGTTCTTTATAGAAATTGATACTCTTGCTATGCTCTGCTCAATACTTAGTGGATTGTTTCCATTAGTGCAAAACAGTCATAGTCATAGGGTTTCATTGTATCCTCGAGGTTCATTTGTCAGTAACTTTTTTGCACATCAAAATATAGGTGGGGATGAATAAAGCCTTGAAGAAAGTGATATTGATATACATCTTGAAGCTTTCATTAATTTCTCATAATTTATTCTATCCTCCCACATCAATACCATGCAGATCCCTTTAAGAATGATTTTGGTGTGCATAGCATAAATAGGAATGGTGGCAAGGAAGAGTTTAGCAAGAGTGTTTGAAGCCGCCGAAGATATGGTACGTGACTTCCACCTTGCTAACTTAAATTTCATCCTCTGAATAATGTACTGGTATGTCTCCTTAGTAACTCTTTTGTGCAACAAAGGGAGTCCAAAATATTTATCGAGGTTATCAACACTGCTAAAACGAGGACCCTTAGTGATAGGCGTGTCGAAACATTGTTGGAAAAGAAAACCTGAGCCTTGGTAGCTTGAGTTTAGTATTGAAATAAGTTATATCACTCTTATTAAAACTATATTCCTTAACTGTATTAAATTGATTTTTCATTGTTATTCACCCTTAAGTTACACTCATATTTATTTGAATTTATTTTCTAATGCCATTTATTAACTTTCTTGTCACCAGAAAAAGGAATTGCCTATATTGACAACTAATAAAAAGTATGGCATTAGTACTGTTAGGTTATTTGATCAGATTAATGACTTAATCATTATTGAATTCATTTATTTATAGGAGTTTTAATTGAATTTTATTTTATATATTTAGGAATATGACTGGTTTTGCCAAATTGGTAAATCTAAAATGCAAACTAAAATATCCATGTATATCAATTCCTTTAAAATACCATTCTATAAAGTAGAATAAAAAATCTAAAATTAAAATGACACAGAATTGGACATATGACATGCAGAGAACCCTTAAGAGGATTGTTTTACTGTATTATATAGATGTTTATTTTATAATTAATAATGATTATTGAAATCCTTTATTTTTATTTTTTTAAATGAATCTTCATTATAGTAAAACCAGTCGACTGGGCATAATCTTATTTTTGTGTTTTTTGCAACCCAATCAGCTAGCCTTGTTACAAAAACCACAATACATACATACAACCAACCAGATCGTCAATAACAACCGAGAATTCCTAGCGGCTTTTTTCCTTTCCCAGAAATATTAATATTTCTCAGCAAGCGAAGCTCCCAATCCAACTGCTAGAGACTCCGCGACAGGTGGATATGAAGCACATTTTCTCTTGCCTTCCCTCTGCTGTCGGGGAGCCCAGAGCGTTCTCAACATAGTTGCCATCAATTCCGAGTATCCGTCACTCCAAACCTGAGTCAATTTTTTATAGTGCTTTAAAAAATGCTGGTGTTCTTGCTGTTCCATATAAATCAGCAGGAATTTCATACATTCAACCTCTTCCCCACATCTATGACCTCGAAACAAGTTTTCCATTTGGAGCAATGGCATGGTTACATGCTCGCCAAAGGGAATTCTCTTGAAATCCTTTATCAAGCAAAGAGAATTGGGAATTGACATTTATCTTTATATTGGCATGGATGGAAAAAGACTGAAAATGATAAATTTTTCCATCTAATGATTAAGTTTTAAATTAAAAAAGTGATTATAAATCCTAACCATTTGATTAGAAAATTCCCTTTCATCCTCTTTCTTCATGTCACCAACTGCAAAAGTATAATTTATTATTTTAAGCTTAATTATTATCCTAATTCCGGTCAAGTCTAAGGTAAGTTATATTCAGAACACAAATAAGCACATACTACAATTACATTCTTGTAAAGAGAAGGAACTGGAAAAAAAATCACCATTTCAACCACAATTGATACTACTTACATCACTGGAACTGATTAATGATTATCTGCCTGGCAATCATTTCACTTAACAACACATACATACACCCAATTCTCTATCATGCACAAGTTACCGTAGAATTCATCATTGGCAACTCATCCATGAATTGCTTTGAATTTGCATGCACATCATGGATAAAATTATCCACAATATAGATACACACAACATAATCATTCAATTTGGTTACATATTCCAAGGCTTTGATCTTGCCACCAATCTCTACCATGCATAATCATCCATGAATGGATTGCATATGCAAGTATATCACCACTGAGAATACTTGATAGAAAATGGCACTGGCAGCCATGAGCATCAGTGAATTGAGAGCTCTAAACAATCAACTCATGAAAAGAAATGTGCATCCTTCTTTTATAGAATCTAATATATTAATACATAAACAAAAAATTTAACTATCAGCAACCAAAACTTAATTGAAAATAAAGCCAAGGGTCAAAAAGCAAACCCAAACAAGTCCAACGATTTGACACAAACAAGTTTCCTCAGAACTAATAAACCAGATAGGTAACAGAGTAAAGTAACTGAACTGATTGCTCATTCTTCTTCTTCCCCTTCATTCTCAGCAATATTGAAGTAGCGGAGTTCATAAACATTACGGTCCTTGTTGGAAGCAATCACCCGAAGCCAATCCCGGACATTGTGCTTCTTCAAGTACTTCTTAGTCAAGTATTTAAGGTACCTAAAAACCAAGCAACCGTCAGCCAAAACTCAAATTAAAAGATGGTTCTTTCCCCTTTAAAACAAAGAATCAAATACCACAGAAAAAAGTGTACACAATCAAGGAAGAAACAATGCAAAAGAATTGTCATCATTGGTCATAAACCAAAACGCTTTATCTGTCTTTATCTAATAAAAGAAGTCATATCCTTAAAAGGATTCAATTAAAATTATAAAGCAAACAAATGGCTTCCCCTACAAAGTAAAGACGAGAGTATCAACTAGCAAGGCCTCAGACATCCAAGGAAGGATTAAAGCAGCAGAAGCTCTCAAGCCCGGCGAAGGCGAAAGCCCTCAGGCGGCCACTGCGAATGTTTTGAGAAACAAGCCTTAAAACTTGTCATCATCGACCTCAACTTAACCCTAAATCTAAAAGATTTCTGCCATTTTTGGTTGCTTAAGATTCAAACAAACTTTAAGATCTATACATACAAGTGGTTCAAATAATACAACTAAAAGATCAAAAGAGAAATGGAGAAAGTACCGCTTAGAGAAGTTGGAGTCAGAGGTAACCGTGATACGGGTCTTGTCGCGGGTGACAGTGACGGAGTCACCTAGAGCACCAGCTTTGCCACCAACCTTGATCCTTTCCTGAAGGAACTTCTCCAAAGAAGCGATGTCCATGATCTTATCCTCAACCGGCTTCGCACAGTCGATGGTGAAGGAGGCTCCCTTCTTCTTTCCCTTAGCTCCAGCTGCTGCACCACGACTCATCCTCACACCAACTCACTGCGTTTTCACTTGGTCAAATCAATTAAAAAGAAAAACAAGAGAAAGACTAAGACTAACAGCAGTAATAGAGGGAGAGCGAGAGAGAGAGAGTACCTTAGCTCTGTATCTTCGGTATTGAAGACGGCGATGTCACAAATGCTTGGTGCAGAGGGTAAAGAATATATGGTTCCACACTAGGGTTTTTCAGTTTTGGAGTGTTAGAGTTGGGCTTTTTAGCTTGTCTAAGGTTTGGGCCTTTCTCTGCTTAAATGAAAAAACGGATACTGTTGCGATCATCTATTGTAAAGTCAATTCTTATGGCCCAAATTATTTAGTGAATGAACCTGGATTTTAAATTGTTTAATTAATTCAGACCCGAGAGATAATAGTAAAGTTGATAACGGTCGAGTTTTTTATATTTTCCGAAATTCGGTTCGTCTTGATTCAGTTTTTTATTTTTTCACATTAATTTTTTGTTTTGAATTTTTAAACTTATTTTGACAAAATAAACTTTGTTTTATGACTTTTGAATATTATTCAACAAAATTTTAAATTATTTTCACTATTTTAAATAAAAATATTTATTTTTATATAATAAAATTAAAATTATTTTATATTAAATAAAAAATAGAATTCGGTTCGATTTCTGTAACGACTCGAAATTCAATGGTGGCCAAAACCTAATTTTCGTAAACCGCATCCGTAAATATTAAATAAAAATATTTACGGGGTTATTATAAAAATATATTGAAGTTTTATTGAGTAATTTAACCGAAAAAGTGGTTAATTAAGACTCGAGGACTAAATTGTAAAAATTCAATTGTTATTAAATTTTAATTAACACAAGATTTGAGGACCTAAATAGAAATTTAAAAAAGGTCCAAAATGATAATTAAACTATTTTTAAATTAGTGATAGTGGATGATGATGTGAGAAACCATTAAGCTTAATTAGAAGTTAAAGTTGATTATATTTAATTGATTAATTTTAATCAACTATATAAGTTAAAACTAGAGGAGAAAATAGTATCATCTCCTTCATTTCATTTATCTACCGTCCAAATAAGAAAGAAAAACCAAACGAAAGCTTTCAAAATTGTAGGTATTCGGCCATTAATTTGGTAAGTGAAATCAAGCCATTTTCTTGCAATTTTTATAGGCTTGTGATCATGGAAGCTTGATTTAACTAGCTCATGTACCAATTTGATAAACTGATAAAGTTTTGGAAAGCTTTCATTGTTGATTAATTGATGAATTAGGTTTGAAATTGATAGATTTTAAGCTTAGATTATAAAAAGGACTAAATTGTAAAGCTAATTTAGCTTGTTTGTTAAGTTTGTTACATTGGGAACCAAATTGAATAAATGTAAAACCTGTCATGAAATTATGTTAGAAATAGAAAATATAAGGTCCCTAATGAAAATATACGAATTCAGATTTTAATCTAAAGCTAGGAATCAAAGTTATCTTTATCCCAAGTTTAGGGACTAAATTGAATAAAATTAAAAATATGTGGGCTTTGTATTTGGATGTACATTGAATGAAATCTGCTGTTTCTTTATTTATTGAATTATTGAATTATCGAATATAGCGACAAACGACGTCAGGCCATCAAGAGGGAAAGGAAAAACGAGAGACGTTGTCGAGTGATGCAAGATATCAGTTTCTGATTTTATGATTCGAGAACAATTTGTTTCTTTGCATATTCACGTCATATTGCATTTTTGAATATCAAAGTGAGTTAGTAATGATCGTATGAATTGAATTGCTATGATTGATATTGATTGCCAAATAGTGGACTAAATTGAATGAAATAAAAATTATTATGATTTATTGGGAGTATGATATATAATATGAGAATGAATTGAACATGTATATGATATGATGAATTGTGGGTTGATGATATTTTGATATGTGATTCTGAAATTTAATGTGAAATTATATGTATATGAATTGGACTAAATTGAAATAAAATGAGATAAATGAATGTCATGCAATAAAATAGTGTGCAAGGTACGAAAATGCAAATGTGACCGAACACAGGGTATGACAGGTAAATAAGAATGACTATAGGTATGATAATGCATTTATGTATAAATGTTGTCTGTGTGAACCCAGTAAAAGACTATGATACAATTGGCATGTCAATAGGGTTACACGCACGCTTGACCAAAGATTATACATGTTATAATGAGATCTAGCATTTGTTACAAATTCTCGAGTTATATGTAACATAGGTTTAGCTCAGACGGGTAACCTGATGTAATTTTAGCTTGTGTGAGCAACTTAATTCACCTGTGTATTTGAGCCAATTTTACTATAATTCCATCAAGCAATATTTGTCTTAATTGAAATAAGAAAAGCTTGAAAATGTATTGAATATAAAATGGAATATGTTTATCACTTGTTGTGTAACATGAAATTGTTTTGGTATTAAGTGATGTTACTCATGTTATGTAAGTATGTCTAACATGTTTGGATGATAATGTTGACAAGTGACTAGTTAAGACATTATATGTCAAAGATAGCCAAATTGTGTGCCAAGTGTGTAACACCCTTTGCCCGACTCGTTTGCCAAGTCCGAGCTACAAGATGCTTCATTCATTGTCAAAGCAACTATAGACGATTATACACTATTTGATCATTTAAAACATATAAGTATCATTCACTTTCATAATATGTTACACAATCAATTTCGGGGTCCTACACGAGCTTATAAAAGCTCTTTTGCTAACTCAAGTATGAATTTGGACCAAAATGTAAAGTTTTAAAATCTCAAGCCGACGTCGCGACTTCATAATTCCTCATCGTGACATTGTCAACTTAGTGAGTTACGTCACGATGACATGTAGATCCACGTCACGATGCCATTCATTGTCGGGTGAGATTGCGACATTACCCTTGTTTTTTGGCAAAATGCACATTTGGTACCTAATTCAAGTGCTTCTAATCACAATATATCATCATATCCATTCATATACCAATTCCTCCTATGCCAAAACAATACAATTTAAGCTAACACAAGTCTATATCTCTTGGAACCAACCATTGAACATAACACAATTAACATATTTTTCATTTAAGCATTTTCAATTTCCAATTTAACCATTCATATCTAAATACTTCATTTACCAATTCAAATAGGTTTCAATATGCAAACTAAGAACTAAGCCATTTAAGGAACTAACTTGACATGAGCTAACCTAAACATTCACTAAGCTATGTATCATGCTTATCATTCAAACTTACCATTTCTAAACATTCATTCACCTAGCTATTTCAACTAGTTCACATGCAACCTTTAACATATTAAATTATACAAAACTTGTGACCTTCATTCACAAAGGCATCAACCTTGACCTAATCATGCAACTATAAGTTAAATACCATGTTAAGCCTTTAAATTTCACCATTGCCACATTTACCATACAACATCTAACTTAAAACGACCATTTGCATAACAAAGACCTTTATATACATGTTGTAATAACTCGATTTCTAGTGGTACCGAAAATTACGGGTTCGAGACTCCATTTTCATAAATCAAGTCTGTAAATACTAAACATAGGTAATTATGAACTTATTATATAGTTGAATTGAATTTTGTATAGGTAACTTAGCCGGATTAGTGATAAATTAAGGTTCAAGGACTAAATTGTAAAGTCCAATCACTATAGATTTTTAATTTGAAAATGCTTAAGGTCTAAAATAACAATTAGACCATGTCAAGGTGGGTGTTAGTGGTTGGTGATGTTAATAGTAGATTGATTAAATAAATTAAAGTTAAGTAAATTGTAATGACCCAAAAGTCAATGGTATCGAAAAATGTGGTTTGAAAATCCCATTTTCGATGTTAGTATAAAGTTTAATTGAAATTTGGTCCTTTATTTTTTTCAATTCGATAGTTAATTAAGGTACAAGAACTAAACTGTAAAAGTAGTAAAAGTCAATCGCTATAGATTTTTAATTAATCAAAGGACCAATTGAGAAATTAACCCAATTGTAAATGACCAAATGGTGGTGGATGATTAGGAAATCTGCTCACTTTTGTTAAATTGGTTTAAGGTTAAGTTAATTAAGTTTAATTTAAATAATCAGTAATTAATTAAGTTATAATATTAGTATAAAAAGTTAAAATAAAGGAGAAAAACGAAACATTTTCTCTTTATCATCTTCCTCTTCATGTCGTGGGAAGAAAATAACCCTATTTTGAAGCTTAAAGTTTTGGTTACAATTTGGTTAGTTTGATTTAGTCATTTTTTGTAATTTTTATATTTTTGAGATCCCGAGAGCTTGATTTAGCTAACCTGTGTACTTTTTTGAATTTCAAAAGTTTCCATTGTTGAATTATTGTTGCTTTTGGTGTTAAATTGTTAGATTTTGAACTTACAAGTGAAAAAGGACTAGATTGTAAAATTTAATTACTATTTTTAACATAAGGACTAAACTGCATAAATTTTGAAATTGGTATAATATTTCTATAATTATATATAATAGAGGGTTATAGAATGATGTAATTGAGATTGATTTTAAAATCAAAGCTCAAAAGATATGGCTATATCAATTTTAGGGATTAAATTGAATAATTTGCAAAATACGTATGACTTTGTAATTGAATGTGATTTGGATAGAATTTGATGTTAAATCAAAGCTCAAAAGACACGGGATCATCGAAAGGGAAAGGAAAGGCGAGAGTCTACGACGAGTGACACGAGCTTGACACGAGCTTTCAGTTGTAATTCTATAATTTGAACTACTTCGGTTGTTGCATTTCTGTTATATTTTGCATGGTAAGATTATAAGGTGATATGAGTTTGATAAATCAAGTAAAATTGTTACGATTTCGATCGATTATTGAATATAGAGGACTAAATTAAATAGAACTGAAAATATGGTAACTTGATGAAAATGCTAAAGCGGCCTTTAATTGGTTTGAATTATGTTATATGATATGACAAATTGATGATTTGGTGGTGAATTGAGAATGATGGATATGAATTGTACCTAGTAGAGTTTTCATTATATTTTAATATGTTTGGAATGTTGATTTTGGGAAGTTGATGAATGTGTACATATATTGAATATATGCAAGTATAGTACAGATGGTTAATACTTCGTTGTTAATGGCATGTTTGGAAATGGTTGAAATGTATATAAAAACATATGACATAGTATTTGAAATATAAAGTGGTATGAATCATGCTAGTATGTGGTTGGTTGATTAGTGATATTGGTATGTGATGAATGGTTGAAAGAGAATAATGTTTAGAAAGTGTACATATATGAAGTTATATGTATTCTAGATAGGGCTTGAGGTATGCAATTGAAATTGGAAGATAACATATATGGATTACTTATGAAATGGACATTGGTTTTGGCATATGTTTGTATAATTGATAGGAAAGGTTTAATATTGGAGTTGTCGGATGGAACCGATAATAAAAACATGAAATAGGAATGTGTGGAAAGTGTCATATCTATTAAATGTACTATTCATATGGTCAAGAATAGAGTAGAAGTAAGGCTATGTATTATGTTATGTTGATTTGCAGGTTTTTGATATATGGATGTTGCAGAAATAGTTAGTGACGTTGTGATGTTGCTCGAGCATCATCACGACGAGAAGGTTTCGTAAGCTCGTATAAGACCTAAAAATGGTGGATCATAATGAAATTAAATAATATTGTGAATAGCATATAAAAAAGGGGGTAAATTGAATCGTAGCAGCTCCAGCAATGGAGGTGGCATCCCGTAGCTCGGATCTGGTGATTAGGTCGAGTATGGGATGTTATAGTTTCGGGTAACTACAGTTTTTAAACTTGCACTCCATAACCTCTTGGCCTAGTTGCAAGTAGGGTGAGTTTAATTCGATTCGATTCAGTTTAGTGTTTCATTCGATTTTTCATTTTTGAAACCGAAACTGAAACAATATAGAATAAAAGCCAAAATATCTTAAATCGATAACCGATGTTCAATTTGCCAATTTTTACCAAATTTGGGCTTTGTAAAAAAAAAACAATATCACCTTGTTCTGGGCAAAAAAAAACTAGTATTGCAATTCTTTTTTTTTTCACAACAATTATAATACATGCTCTAGATTCATTTATACATTTATAAAGTGGATTAAATAATTAAGTTAATATCATAATCATCAATAAGACTATTTAAAAATCATTTTAGTTAAGTTATTAAGTTGATAAATCATTCAAAGTTGTTAAAAGGAACGCTAATACATAAATCATCAATATACCTAATGCTTTTTGTGTCATTATTTAAATTAATTTAATTAGTTATAATTGAGTGATTACAATTGTAACAATCCAATTTTTAGTGGTACCAAAATAGCTATTTTGGAACCCTATTTTCCAATGATCGAGTCGGTAAATATCATTTATTGATATTTTTGAGTCATTTATAGTGTTATAGTGATTTCGATTTGATAATTTTATTGAGCGGGTAGTAATTAAGGTGTAAGGATGAATCGTAAAAAGCGTAAAAGTTAATCACTATTTATTTTTGTTAGTTAAATGACTCAACTAGTATATGTTTAAGGATTTAAGTGGCAATTAACCATTTTCCTATATCAATGGACGGTTAGTGGATTTGTTATAATTAGGTGTTAAAAATTAGATTAAATAATTTAATTTATATGTTAAAGCTTAATAACCAAACCATCATATTCCATTAGTCATCTTCCACCATCCAACCTAAGAAAACATGAGAAACACCATTGTTGAGTGCTTTAAACGATCTACCCTTGTATGGTAAGTTGATCCAAGCTCGTTTCTTGTAAACTTTATGTTTTTGATATTGTTGTAGCTTGATTTATCTAACTTAGGTATTAAATTGTAGAACTATTGAAGTTTAGAAAAGTTATCACTGATTAATTTTGAAGCTTTTGTTGTTAAATGGTTAGCTTTTAAGCTTAGAATTGTAAATGAGACTAATTTGTAAAGTTTAAATGTTAGTTTTGCATATATGGATTAAAATGAATATTTGGTAAAATGTGTCTTTGATATAAATGGATAGTAAAGGAGTATAGAGAATGTATTCAAAAGCGGATTGTAGAATGATGTCCAAGCGTGAAAGTTGTACATTTTTCGGTTTTACGGATTAAATTGATTAAAGTGTGAAACTTTAAGGGAATTATAAAAAATACAAGTAAGATGTCATATACATGAAATTGAATATTATAAGGTATTTAGAACTGATAGATTGAAATGAATTACCTTATAAATCAAGATTCGAACTAACTGGAAATTAATCGAGGAAAAGGGAAAGTTGCGGAGTAGTCCCGGACACCTTGTATATTATCGTTTTTGGTCAGGTAAGTTCATACAGTGCAAATATATGAATAAATTTATTGTGTAAAATTGAATTATGAAATTGTAATATGGATTTGTATGTGAGTTGTTTTCTGAATTATTACAAAAATGTGAGTAATGAACTGAATTAAAAAGAAATGAATGAATGAATTAAATTGTGCCTGGATGAACGCATGATAGGATAGGATACAATTGGCATGCCAATAGGGTTATTCGTGTGCTTGTAAAGGATATGTAAAATAAATGATACCGAATTCACTGAGGTACGGAGAAATCACTATTTATCAGAATCCAACATTTGTTACGGATTACTAAGTTATCTCTACGGAGATTTTTGGTGTGGTGGAAAGATGACATGTTAAAAGTTATAGATACCTTTGAGCTTTGCAATATAGTGCTTTGGTGTAATGTAGTTATTACTTTGACAAGCTATCTGATGTGGTGTAGCTACCCGTGTATCTATATCTGTTTATTATAGTTTATCGGGCAGTCGATTAATGTTAAAAGGAATTTTACTGATTGATGTTGCATATGTTTTCGATGGAATGGTATCGAATTGGATCGAATTGACTAAATTGAAATGTTATATGACTCTTATGTGATGAACTCACTTACTGTTGTGAATTGCGGTAACAGGAAAATGCGTAGTTAGCTATTTTGTTATGTAAAATATGAATTAGGTGAGTTTTATTGTTTTAAACCTATGAACTTATTAAGCATTCGCAATGCTTACTCTGTCTTATTTTTTTTGCTTCTGTAGTTGTCATTTGCGGAACACGTCAATCGGATCAACTAGGAGCACACACTATCCAACTTCTAATTCAGTAGTCTTTTAAATGTTCCAAATGTGATTATGTGCACGTAAATAGGAATTGTTTTATATATATGTTATTTTTCATGCTTTGGAATTTGATTTGAGATTGTTATGGTTTTGGTTGTTTGAGCATAATGCTTGCAAAGAATATATGGTAGTAAATTGTCAAACTATGCTTGAAGCATATGAATGGTCATTTTTGAATGTGTGATGATGGAGTTAATATGTTGAAATGGAATGCTTAAACATATATGTAAATATGATGGTTGTCGAAACCATTTTTTTTGAAAAAAAATGAGAATCGACATTGAAAATGAAAATGGGAGTCGCCACCAATCTTTTATTGAGGTGTGATTGGATCACCTTGAAAACGATTTTAGGTCTACGAATTTTGAGAAAATAGGTTCGGGAGTCGGTTACGTACGAGGAGGGGTTAGCGCCCTCGCAACGCCCAAAACTTGGTAGCAAACTAATTGTTTAATGTCTTAGTGTTGAAAATTTGAAAAGATTTTAAAATACGATCCTTTGAAAAGAAAACCTGAATAATCGAATTGGATAATAAGACGTACCTATTTCAAAGAAATAAATTGTCACACTCAGTGAGTTAGGGTGCAACAGTTCAATCTTCGAAATTAAGTTCAATCTTCGAAATTAAGTTTATCTTTTTAAATTTTAAAATTCATGCATTTTGAAAAGGATATTTGGTTATTTGAGTCAAACGAGAAATCAGAATCCAATAAGTTAGGGTTCAATTTCTCAAAATTCCTAAACACCGAATGTTGCCTTTATTTTAAAATCCTTAACTCGAGGTAACAAAATTTCATATCCAGTGAGTTTGGATCCAACACTTTGAAATCTCAAAAAACTTTATTTGAGAATTTGTATGGTTTTATTGCAAAAGAAATACTTGGCTATCTAAATTCATCGAGAAAAATTGAAGTCCAGTAAGTTAGGGCACAATTCTCTCAAGAATCGTGAATACCGAGTATTTTGACAATTTACGAAATAAGATGATTTTAATATTTTTAATGAAACAGGGTTTTTTAAAAAATGTAGTGTTATTAAACGGCACCGTGCCATGCAAAATTCGAATATAAAATGCACACTAATGAGTAATGAACAATGAATAAACATAAACAAGTATAATAACAATAATTTCAATCATACATTATGCGAATATCAACATCAACATTTAAAACTATTAATCTAAAAGAAAAGTAAAATGTAACTCATAAAAACAAAAATGAGAGAAAAGAAATTTGGAATTAAAAAGTTTGTACACAAAATTATACATTTTAAAAAATAAAAAATAAAATAAGTAATTAATGTGAAGATTTGAAACAATTTAATAATAGAACTAAAATGAATAAAAAGTTTAAATGAATTTTAAAGAAAGTACTATGAGAAAAAATAAAATGAATAAATCTTAAAATTAATATATATATATATATATATATTAATCTAGATAAGTAAAAGACCTAATGTAAATAATAATATACATATAATAATAGCATATGTAAAAGTCGAAATAAGTAAAATGAAATAGAAATTTTAAAAGAAATAGAGTATTTATGTATAGGAAATAGGTAAAAATTTAAAATTTGAAATTAATAATATATTATTATATATACATATGTATACTAAAAATAATTCAATATAAATTATATATACATATATGAAAGAATCATGAAATGTTATTGTCTAAATCTTTAAAGTTAGAAATATATAAAATGGAATTTATGAATATATTGTAAAATAAAATCATAAAATGTGTACAAATTAGTCATAAAGAATATTTAAAATAATGCATTATGTAATTAGATAATAATAAATGATAAAAATAATTAAAATAACAATACATAATAAAATAAAATAATGTAAAAAAAATATAAACTAATACGATAATAATACTTATAATAATAATAGTAATAATAATAATAGTATTAATAAATTAAAAAATAGTAAAAACAAGGACAATTTCGAAAATAAAACTAAATCTCATGGACGACTTTTAAATAAGTACGAAAACGACCAAATTGAGGACCATTGCACACCAGAGGGACTATTGCTGCAATTAGACACACAAATCTGGATACTCAAATCCAATTGTTGAAAACGACGCCATTTAAATATGGATCCAAATGGAATCGGAACCAAATGTGCGGTACAGATTTAAAAAAATTGGAGAAAATCAAATTGAAACAACACAATACACATAGGGGCTCGTTGCGCAAATAAACCAATGAACCAAAATGTGCGGATCCTACCCCGGATCAAGTCGGATCACCGGGTCATCCCACACGGTGACGTTTTGAAGCCATTAAATGAGGCTTAAACGGCACCATTTTATTATCATGAAAAACTAAAAAATAAAACCCTAATAAGTTGTTTTGCCATTCTAAAACAAATCAATGGCCTAGCCTTTCTCCGCCGTTTCCAATCATGAACCCGATCTGACTCTGATTCAGACGGAGCAAACCAGGTTCCAATGGCGTCTACCCTGGTAAGACACTTCTTCTCTTCCTCTTTTTATTTTCGTTTGGTGCAAAAAAAGAAAACAAAGAACCAAAGAAATAAAAAAAAAAAAGAAAAAACGAAGAAAATCACCTTTCCTAAAAAACTTTCTGCTTTGATTTTTTTATTTGTATTCAATATGCGAGTATTCCATCCTCTTTTACAGATTCAGAAATGGCTTTATATAGCAAAAAAAAAAAGATAAAAGAAAAATACAGAGAAATTTCTCTTTTCCGCTATATTTTCTATTATTGTTTTTTTTCCTCGCATTTTCGTTGCCCCTTTTCTGTTGTTGCTGTTTGTTGCAGGTGCGAGGCCAGCCTGGAGGGAACGCGCGTGGATCTGGTGTGCGAGGAGTTGAAGGCGCGTGCATGTGCTTGGATGCTAGAGCTGTTGACTACTGCAGCTCTAGAAGGATCTAGAAACCCCAAGGGTTTCTAGAAAAATTTGGGCCGTTTGGGCCATTATAGCAGGATCAAATTGGGTTAATTTTGGGTAGTTTAGGTTAGAATGACTTGGGTTATGTATTTGGGGCATGGGTTTAGTATTTGGTAATTGTAATTCGGGTTTGGGCTGATTGGGCTGTGAGTCTGTAAATGGACATTTATTTAATTGAATTTTTGGTTTAATTTTAATATTTGTAAAAAACTAGACTGTTAATAGTGGATATTTTAATTTAATTTATTTGTTTTTTCTTTTTTGGTATTTATTGGGCCGGGCAAAATGGGTTATTACAATGGTAACCAAGTGTAATTGGCATTTGGATGTAGAAGTAATATAAGTTGTTGATTATGTATGTGTATATATGTTTTGGCATGTTGTAGTTGTTAATATGTTTGATAAACGTTGATGCAGTCGCAAACCAACTAAAAATCTGACTAACGCAAGTGCACCTATCAATTAATAGTATAGCTATGGTGAGCAAATATATCGTTCCCACGAGGACTAAAAGTATTAGTAATTACTTTCTTTCTATTATTTAACCGAATAATTAGAGTGATTGATTAAAACTAAAATTAACTAAATTAATTAACTAAAGAACACGACAAAGAACAAATCAGGAAAATAAACGATTAACAACCAAGAAGCGAGACAATACCTAAGAAAGAATTCACCTTGACTTTATTTGTCACTATCAATCTAAATTATGCAATTTCTTCACTTAATATCTTGATTTGAAGAAATTCATAAATTATGCTAATATCTCTCTTCAAGACTAAGGGCAACTGACTCTAGATTGATTAATTGAAATTTTTTTCTAATTAAAAACCCTATTGTCTCATTAACTCGATCTATAGATCCCTTATTAGATTTGACTCTAATCTGGTAGATTTATGTCGTCCTATTTCTAGGATTGCATACAACTCCACTCAATTACGCTAGATCTATTCTTAAACAGGGTCTATTCCTCCCTGATTTAAGCACATCAAACATGAATTAATAATCTAGAAATATTAAACCAAGAATTAATCACACATAATTGAAAACAAGATCCAAGTATTTATTGCGTAAAATTAGAAATCAAATAACATAATCCATCTTAAGGTTTACCTCTCTAGGTATTTGAAAAATTAGTTCATGCTAGCAAATAAAAACATCCCAAAGACAGTATAACCATAAGAAAAAAATAAACTCATAATAAACTTCAAAGAAATCAAAAGGAGATCTTCAATCTTGATGGAAATCTACTTCAGAATCTACTTCAATGGTGTTTTTCAAGTTGTTTTCTTCAATATTCTATGACGGCTCTCTCCTATCTTCTTATTTGTGTCATATATAGGTTTTAGAATGCCCGAAAAACCTAAAAAATACATTTTTCTCGCATGTTTGAAATGCGATTCGCAAAATCCACACGGTCTGGAACATGGCCGTATGGCTCACAATGCCGTGTGTCCAACCCGTGTGGCTCTTGAAACTTGCTTCGATTTTTCGATTTTGGCTCGTTTTTACTCCTTTTGCTCCCAAATGCTCTTCTAAGTATAGAAACATGAATTTAAAGAATTAGGAGAATAAAATTCACCATTTTAAATTGAATAATCATCCAAAAACACATTAAGAATAAGGCTAAAACATGTTACTTTTGGCATTTATCAAACGTCTGAATATGCTAGGGTTGAGTTTAGATATTGAATTTGTTCGTTGTTGGACTGTTAGTGAGACAGTCCGTAGTTTGTTTGTTCGCATGATTGTCTGCAGTTTATCTGTTCACGGGACAGTCCGTAATGTAGTTGTTCGCAGGACAGTCCGCAATGTATCTGTTAGAGGAACGTACTGCAATAAGACTGTTCGCGAGATGTCTGTACACGAGGTTGTTCACATTGTGTCTACCTGCGAGGTCTACTCGCATTTTATCTATTCACCTTAGGTGCAAGTTATACTGTTGTAGTATCCTATAGCTTGGGTCCAGCGACCGGACCAGGTGTTACAACAATAATGTCATATAATTAAATTCAAAACTATCAAACTTATATAATTGTAAAAAAATGTGTCTTTTATAAATAAAATATTATAAAGTTTAATAAATTATTTTCCTAAAATTAGAATTAGGCTTATACTTATAATTATTAAATTTAAGAAATGATTCACTTAGAGTGTATTTGATAAACCATTGAAAACTTTCATTAAATTTAAATGTGTTTGATAATCATTTTAATTTTTTACCTAATATAAAATTTTCAATAAAAAATGTTGACTAAAATAAGTAGGTAGGCTACTTATCACTTAATATAGAAAATATAAAGTTGATTTTAAAAATTAAAATAAATTATCATATTAAAAAAAAGAGGTTTTCAAATTTCCCTACCTATCTTTTATCCAAAACTATCTAAAATAGTATAAAATATTATATTAATAAGATCGAATTAAAAATAAATAATCTTTTAAAATCAGTATTTACTTTTATTCAATACTTATATGTATTAATTTATCAAACAAATTTCTAATATAAATTCAACACTTATAAAATTTAACACTAAAATTCAGTACATAATTTTTAGCACTTAAATTTTCAATTTATCAAACACCCTCACTCTAATATAAAATTACACTTTTATTACTTTTTATGAAAGTTTTTTATAACTTTATCTTTTGTATGGTCCTATCTAGTTGTTGTTGTTTATAATAATAATAATAATAATAATAATAAGGTTAAATGAATTAGTCCATATAAATATTGAAATGGACAATTTATTATTCTATTAGGACTATTCCTTTAAACATAGATTTTTTTTTCATTTGGTATGATTTGGATACAATGGGTTCCATGTGAAAAAAATCAAACCCGAACTCAATTGTGCGGTTTGGGTGATAACACCAACCTGAAATTGAACCAAACAATACTTTTTTAGTTTTCTTAGTTTCTTTACTCAGCCTTAGTGGCAAGAGTATCATGTTATATGCATAAGAGCTTGAGTTCAATCCCCAACAACCCTATTCCCTATCCCCAATTAAAAAAAAAATCGATTAACAACAATTTTTAAAATTACATTCCATAAATAGTTAAAATATCTTGACTTAGGTCAATTTTCAATTTTTCAGTTTTTCTTAGCCCTAGATAATAGAACATTTTTGCGCATAATTTTTGCTATATTACTTGTTGAATTAGTTCAGATGCATAAATAAATTATATCAATTTCAATGTTAATTTTATGGTTCATTTTGGTTTTTTTAATGAGTGTGGGAGTGTATACTAACATGAGGATATTTTATAATTTTAGGTAAAAGATAAATATCTTCTATACATAGTTGATTTGGTGTCAAAATTAATTATAATAAACTCAATTGAAAATTTATTAAAATATCTTTTATATACAAAGTAAATAATTCGTTTCGATTTATCTCGAGCTAACGGAGGGATCAGTTGGATATATTTAGGGCTCAAATAATTCGCAATTAAGTTTTAGCTCTTCACCTATTAATTATAACATTATTTAATCATTTAGTCATTATAGTACCATGATTAAACTCTTCCTTATTATAATATCATTACGAAAGTTACTCATTAACTGCTTGTCTAATGAATTTGTCATAAGTGTTACTCTCATAGAATGTCCAATGTGAAAAAGTCAATTACTAACACATAGTAATTAAATTATTTGCCTTATTACAAATGACCCGTAGACACGTTCTTTTTTCATCAATCATGCAATGCCAAGGAGAGGATATCATTTACCCTTATAGGGCTATGATCCTACTGTTGTGGAATAATGCTACATCATGCAGAAGTTGTATACCCAACCTACTAGCTTTTGGTTCCTTATCTATTTAAACTTAGGCTTTTTATACATTAAAGTATATTAACTATGCAAACATAGTCCATCGTCCATTCAAGATTAATGTATGTCATACTATAAACGTCATAAGTGAATAATTTCATAAACAGAACTAGGATAAATTCAACTAGGGTCTTGTCCGATGTATTGTCAGCCCAAACAATCACATTTATATCTCTATCTTCTGGAGTTATCCACTCCGATGCTTAAGACAATGTATCTCCTCGATTGAACTTGATAAATGTCATAATAATCTTTCAATCGAATTACTTAATTTTGATTAGACTCTGAACCATTTATATTATCTACTAATATAAATTGTCTTTTTTGCATTATGATCTGACCATATAATGCAACTTAATATTAGTTAAATATTAGATAATCAATCAACTAATGTTTACGTGCATTTTATTTTGTGTGTAAAAACCGTTAAAGACAAATACAAATGATTTTAATATGTATAATGAAATTTTATTTAAATCATTCAATTCAAAAAATTATAAATACAAAATAATAAAAACACTACACTTAAAACACTAGATCTTATATTTTAAAACAATATTTTTAAACTAATTTTTCCAATGAAAAACCTTTATATAAAATCAATTTGTACATTTGTACAACATGGAAGAGACAAGTTTTGAAGAGGGACTCATCTGAATAGACCATGTAGGCATGACAACTTTTTGTCACCTAACAAGGTGGCTCCTTGATTGTTTGTACGTTGGTTGAGCGCTTCCTTATTCTCCCTTTCAGACTAGGGATGAGCAAAATTCGATTCGACTCGAAAAAATCGAAAAAAAATTCGAATTTCGAGTTAAACGAATCGAGTTATTCGAATCAACTCGAATTTTTTTTTCGAATTTCGAGTTCGAATCGAGTTGAGTTTTCGAATTCGAATAACTCGAATAATTCGAATAATTCGAATATCAAACTATAATATTTTACAGTTTTACCCTAAACTCTCAAACTTTTTTACTTTTCCTCAAAACTTTTACTCCTTCCCACTTTTCCCCAAAACTTTTACTCCTCCTCCCAACCCCAATCTACTCAAAATACATTTCCTACCAAAATTTTACTCTTCCATTCATTTTTTTCAAAATTTTACTCTCAAAACCCTCAAAACTTTTATTTTCCCCAAAATTTTTACTCCTCCCACTTTTCCCTAAAATTTTATTCTCTTCCCATCCCACCTCCCATCTACCCCAAACCCTCCCCTCCAATTTTTTTAATATTTTCCTCCAAAATTTTACTCCCCTATTTACTTTCCCTCAAACTTTTATTCCCCAAAACTTTTATTTTCCCCTAAACTTTTACTTCTCACCCTTTACTCTCAAATAAAAATCAAAATTATCCAAAAAATCACTAAACATAAATAGTAATAATTTTATTTATATATACTATTTATATTATTAAATTAAATTTTACATTTTATATTATTTATATTATTGAATTGTTTAGTCATATTGAATATTTATATTAAAATTGAATTCTTAATTATGCCATAAAATATTCGTGTTAAAATTTTATATTGGTATCAATTTCAAATTTTATTTTTAAAATAAATTTTATTAAAAATCATATTTTTATATTTAATATATTTTAATTTCAAAATACATAGTGACAAGAATCCAAGATAATTGAAACAACTAAGCAAACAAATAAGCTAACCAGTATATAAAAATTAATAAATAAATTATGAGGTGATGAAAGTTAATAAAAATTTGATTAAGGTGGACAAATTTTATTATGATGGGTGACAATGGTTACAAGGACCTAAAATTATTTTTAAAATTTAACTCGAACAAATATATTCGATTCGATTCGATTCAATTCCATCTCACTCGACTCGATTCGAGAAAACTTCAAATAAAGTTAGGATGATAAAATGAGATTCGAAAACTCGATTAACTCGAAAATTTTCGAATCGATTCGATTCGATTCGATTCGATCGAATGCTCACCCCTATTTCAGACAAGACAATCAACTTGAACAAGATTATCACGTATAATAATAGGGTGAATTCCTTAAATATGTTGGTTTTTAGGGAAAATTACAAATTAGGATTTTTTTTAAAATTTATTGGAATAGGTTGATTTTGGAGGAAGTGTGTGAAAACGCGTTTATTTTCAACGGATTTTACAGGAAAACGCTTTAAATTAGATGTGCTTTCAACTTTGCTCAAATAGTTAAATAGTAGTGCTTTTATTCTTGAGTTTTGGGTTCGACTCCTTTCTTACTCATATTTGTATTTTTTATTTCATGTTGCTTTAAGCTTTTTGAATTTTTAATTACTTTTTTTAATATATGAGTAATTTTGTTAGATGGTTAGATATTTGTAATTACATCATTCAGTCCTGAGTTTGATTCTCTCCTACTCACATTTATATTTTTTATTTCATATTGCTTCAACTATTTTTTATTTTTAATTAATATTTTTAACATATTAGCTCTTTTTGTTAGATGGTTAAATAATTGTAATTACATATTTGAGTTTGAAGTTTCATTATTTTTATAAGTATATTAATGTATTTTTATTTCATGTTGTTTCAAACTTTTTTATTTTTAATTAATAAATATATTATTTTAATAAATAAAATAATTATTAATTAAGAATGGATTAATAGTAAAAATTAAAATAATATATTTATTAATTAAAAGCATTAATTAAAAATAAAAAAAGTTTGAAACAACATGAAATAAAAATACATTAATATACTTATAAAAACAATGAAGCCTCAAACTCAAGGATGTAATCGTAATTATCTAACAATCTATCAAAATGAGATAATATGTTAAAATATTAATTAAAAATAAAAAGCTTGAAGTAACATAAAATTAAAAAATACAAATATGAGTAAAAGAGAAATCAAACTCAAGATTTAAGGATGTAATTGCAACTATCGAACCATCTAACAAAGTAATTAATATGTTAAAAGAATTAATTAAAAATTAAAAAGCTTAAGCAACATAAAATAAAAAATAGTAAAAGAAAAATCGAACTCAAGACTCAAGAATGTAACTGTAACTATCAAAACATCTAACAAAATAACTAACATGTTAAAAAATTAATTAAAAATTTAAAAGCAACAACATGAAATAAGAAATAAAAATATAAGTAGGAAATGATTCAACTAAAGACTCAAAGATAAAAATATTAATATTTAACCATCTAACTAAAATTAAAAGCACATTTAATTAAAAGTATTTTTCTGTAAAATCCACCGAAGATATGTCCAATATATACTCTCCTTAAAATCGATTTTTCCCAATAAATTAAAAAAAAAAAAACTCTAATCCCATAATTTTTTCATATTTAAGAAATTCACCCAGGTCACATCTTTGTTGATGGATAGTTGGATACCATCACCTCAAACGTATCATTATTGAAAAATAAGAGAGGGGAAGAAAAAGGCAGGGATGGAGGTGTTGCTTGATGATTAGGTAGGGGAGTAGAGTTGGGAAGCCCAATGCGTCAGAGCTTGCAGCTTGCAATAATAAATGATGCAATTAATGGGAAATGGATGGGGTAATACTTTCCTAATAAAAGGTAAGTGGGCTTCGTTAAATAGCTCAGATGATAGACTCTCGTCGCTGGGACTATCTTTGTCGATTTGGGACCTTATATTTAAATCATGATTAATGCATATCAACTCAATTTCCCATTATTACATTTACATTATGAAATTCTATAATCAGTGTGAATGTTAAAAGAATACATTTATAAGAACTGAAAAAAATAGGTTGACGAGCCACTTTCTCACTACTTAATTATACTGTCTTAAAAAGCCAGCAAAGCAAGGCAAACCTTTTTTTATTATAAAATTATGAATTGAACTAATATCACAGCTATATAAAGCAGGCAGCAGCTGAGTAGCTAACCCTCCACCACTCTCTTTCTTTCTACAAATAAAAAGAAGAAGAAAAAAAAGCTTCTGCTTTTGTTAGCTGTTGTTCCGTTTCTTTGGTTTTATCCTATTTCCAAGCTCAGATCTTTCTTGCTTTTAAGTGTTTCAGTTTCATATGGCATTTGAATATCAGGAGGTAAGCTCTAAATGGGCTTCTTCTTCTTCCTCTTTCTCATCATTGTTTATAAAATTTCAAGCTCGTTAAGCATATCATGACCGAGGGGATGGAATGTATGGTGTAGGATCATATGAGGAATTCAAGAGGAACTTTGCTTTTTACTTGCAGATGGTTGCCTTTGATCTCTTCTCCGAAGGCTCTTGTTTTCCTTTGCCATGGTACCCTCTCTCTCTCTCTCTCTCAATAATTTACTCTGTAAGCAAAACACCTCCAAAAAAAAGTAAAAAGGTGAGTTGGACCGATCATGGGTGTAAAATATTTAATTCATTAATGCCGTTTGCAGGGTATGGCATGGAGTGCAGTGGATTCATGAGAGGTAATAAATACTCTTATATAACTTTTTTCCTCTTTTTCCACGTTCTTTTTGTATATTGAAATTTGCACTCTCACAAGATTTTCATTTCTTTTCATTGTAAATTAATGAAAAACTTGTAAATAAAGAAAAAGCTAAAGTTTCCATGAAAATTCATAAGGGTTGTAGAGTTGTATACGTATCATCAACATTGAGAAAGACAAATAAAAGCACGTAAAATCCACTCTAGTTGGTTTACATTCTTAGTAGTGTCGGAGCTTAAAAAATAAAAATGTGTGTGGGTCAGATGGTTTTTGGTTAGGTTGCCAACAACGATGAATTTGGTTCACTGCCCCCACCAAAGATTTCTATCAAAAAGTCTTCACCAAATACCATACACTCATTAATGAATTATAGCCATTAATTAGTGAATAAAACATTATTTCTTTTTCAAATCTTACCTGCTAATGTCATGATTTAAATAGAATGTGGAACCAGGCTAGCCGCAGCTGGATATGCTGTGTTTGGGATTGATTACGAAGGACATGGAAGGTCCAAGGGTGCTCGATGTTATATTAAGAAGTTTGGAAACATTGTTAATGACTGCAGTAATTTTTTCAAAACTATCTGTGGTATGTGTCACTACGTAGTAATTGATGGACACTATTACTTACCCAATGTACCTAAATTTACTACCCCAAGGTTAAATTTCGCAGCTCAAGAAGAATACAGGGACAAGAGCAGATTCTTATATGGAGAATCAATGGGAGGTGCAGTGGCCTTATTGCTTCATAAAAAGGATCCTTCCTTTTGGAATGGTGCTGTTCTTGTTGCACCCATGTGTAAGGTAAAAATGTGTGAGATATAAATGGAAAGATAGCATTTATATATATGTATATGTGTATGTATATGTATTTGTTTTTTCAGCTATTTTAATGGTACTTACAGATATCAGAGAAAGTGAAGCCACATCCGGTGGTGGTGAATATATTGACTAAAATGGAAGAAATTATACCTAAATGGAAAATAGTACCCACAAAAGACGTTATTGATTCGGCATTCAAAGACCCTATTAAGCGGGAAGTGGTGAGGGCATTGAACTTCATTTTATGTTCTTGCTTTGGTCCCCCTTTAATACCATAATTATAGCTCATCCATTCATGGGATTCATGATGGTGTACAGATAAGGAACAACAAGTTGATATATCAAGACAAGCCTAGACTCAAAACAGCACTGGAAATGCTCCGAACCAGCATCAGCCTTGAAGATGGTTTAAATGAGGTATTAAAATCATCCCCTTCCCCCATTTATATGCTCCCAATTACTGCATTGTAGGGGCAAAGTCAACAGTAATAAATGATAGCAGTTCCTGTTAGGCTCAATAGTATGAGTTCCTACTGCACATGGTCGCATGAGTCGAATGAAGTCGGGTTTAATCATTATATTAACACACTTTAGACTTTAGGTTAGCCAAAACTTATATTTTTTTCATTAATTAAAATTTTTAGATATATAATTTAACAGTTTTAATATGTTTATTTATTACTTTTAATTTCTTTTGTGTTAGAAATAGTTTAATATATAAAAAATAACATCATATAATATAACACAAATTTTAGAAAACGAGTCAAGCCAGGCTCAGCCCTTGAATGCTTGAGAACCCAAGCTCGACTCATATTTTAAACCAACTTAATTTTTTTGTCCAAACATTTTTTCGGGTCTAATTTTTTTTAACACTCCAAATTTGGGGCAGACCTACCCCAGGTTCTTGCTTACAATAGGGTTCCCTATTTGTTATTGATTAGCGTGGAATTGGATGGTTGAATGAGTTAATGCAGTGAAAAAGGTTGGGTAATCTGGAATCATTTTCTTTTATGTTTTCTACATTTAAAACTTGTTGGTTGGGGTTGGTATATTTGTGGCAGGTGATACTGCCTTTCTTTGTGTTGCATGGGGAAGCAGATATAGTAACGGACCCTGAAGTGAGCAAGGCCTTGTATGAGAAAGCTAGCAGCAAGGACAAAACAATAAAACTGTATCCAGGGATGTGGCATGGTTTAACATCAGGAGAGCCTGATGAAAACATCGAGATTGTTTTTGCAGACATCACGGCTTGGCTTGACAAGCGGTGCAATGCCGTGACTTTTGAGCAGATTCTTCGTCCTTCGAACCAAGGGTTCGAGAAGTTTGATAACGTGATGGTATCGATGGCTGCGACAAGCAGTAGGACGCAATCCAATGGGACGTATTTGTGTGGATTGAAAAGACCTCGCACGCAACGTCGCTCTGCTATGTAGCTTGATGGTAGTAGTATCGGATTATAGCTACCGTCAATGTATATTTGTGTGCAACATAGCTTTCATTTCATGTACTCCCAAACTTAGGAATGCAGAACTTTTGACGGGGAAAACCGATGGAATAAAAATGAAAATTGTTGCTGTTCGTGTCATTGAAAATTAACAAAAACTTGGTTCTTTGAATTTTTGAAGAAAAAAGAATTACGGATTTTGAATTCCAAATAATTTAATATCAAAATTATATGAATTAATTTGATTAAATTTCGGGTTTTATGATTTTGTAGTGTTAATTACCAAATGCCAATGCCAACGTATTTTGTAAGCCAAATCCGTAGTGTGGGTATACTTTCATCAACTAAGGGTCTTTTTGTTTACATGTAAAATGTTTTACGATATTTTCCTGTGTTTGTTTCATAGAAAGCAGTTTGGTCAACGGAAAATGATTTACAGGTCAATGTAAAATGACCTCTTTTTTCTGTAAAATAACCTACCTTTTTAAAAAACTAAGTATTTTTTGGAAAAGAATTCTTCTATAAATAAATTTATTTTTATATAAAAATTAACTTAAATCAAACTTAATATTATTATATTGATAATAATTTTTATTTTTATTTTTAAAAATATTATATTTTTCAATATCATTAAACATACACATTTAATTATTTCTATTTAGTCATATAATAAATTATTAATATAATAAATATAATTGATTATTTTAATAAATTATTTAATATTTTAATTTTATTTTAATAATAAATTTTAAAAATAATAATTTTAAATAATATTATTCACGTATTATTGAAAATATTCAAAATTAATATTTTAATAATAAATATTTATTACAATTATAAATATATTAATAATAAAAGTTTTGTAGTATAAAGGTAAGTCTATGTACACTTCATGATTTGCAATTTAGTCTTTGTATTTTTATTTTAAGAATTTATCCCTTTCTTTTAAATTTGAAAATCAAGTCTAATTGTTGACATCGTTAAATTTTTTATCAATTTTGTTGATGTCACATTTTAAATAAAAATACTCACTTGGTAGTCATGTAATTAAAAAATGACGTTGTAATGAACTTGAACTTAACATAATATTTTTAATATATGCAAAAACAATGTAAAATATAAATTATAAATAAAAATAAATTCAATTAAACAATGAAAAAATAAGAAAATTTCATATGTATGTTTTATTTAGAGGTGTTCATGGGCCGGGTCGGGCCGGGCTCAAAAAAATTTCAGCTCGATTGCTAGGCCCGGGCCCGGCCTGGCCGGGAATATGGGCCTGAAATTTTGCCCAGGCCCGGCCCGTGGAGAAAATATGAAGCCCGGGCCCGGCCCGGCCCGGCCCGTTTTTTTTACTTAAAACTAATTGTTATTAAAATTATATCAAATATCAAATTATATTTTTTTTTGTATATACTATATAATGAACAAAAAAATAAAATAAGATTACTTATTTGAATTTAATTACAAACAATCAATTCTTAAAAAAAGAGAATAAAAATAAAAAATGATTATACAAGTAATTACAAAACAATTAACTCAAATTTAATTACTTTTAACTTTTAACTTAAATATTTAAAATTTATCATATCATTACATTTTATGCTTTTAAAGGATAACAAATTAACAATATTATACTAAATATGTTAATTTATGGCCAATTTTGCATTTCCCAAAGGTAATTTATGGCCTCACAATTTTATACTAAATCTGTTTGTTCTTGGCTATATTTTGTCTTAATTATTTATGGCCAAATTAGTTATTCTGAATGGTATATAGAAAGCATTTGAAGAAGACTCTCTTCATTTTGGGATTGTTAAATAGACTTGATAAATCTGCTTATGGCAGCTTGTAAAAACTGATTCTCACCATTTTAACAAGGATTTGCACTTTCAAAAGTATAATTGCAGAAGAATCGAAGTGAAGAGAAACTAAAACTTAAAACTTAAAACTTTGGGGCTTCATAATAACAAAAAGATAACATTTTTCAACAGTTCATAACATAAAAATAATACCTTCGAACAGTACATAACATTTAAAAAGAAAACAAAAACAAATCTTTGGACAGCATAAAACATAAAGCATAAAAAATAATACCTTCGGAAGTTGCAGAAGAATCGAAGTGAAGAGAAGTAGAGGACAACAACAACGCTAGCGTCGTGGAACTGGAGCCTGAAGGTGGAGTCGTCGAGGACTGTACACCGGAGGTGGGATGGTTGATCGGTAGAGGTGGAGGTGGGGTTTTCGATTTGGGGGGAAAAAAAAAGGAGGGAAGGGAAGGGGTTAGGGATTCTGAAGTTTGAACGGGTGGGGGAAATGGGAAAGGTAAGTAGGTAACTAAAATTGTAAATGTAATAAATAAAAAAAATATATATATATTAATTATAACCGGGCCGGGCCGGGTCGGGCTCGGGCCAAAAAGTGGTACCCGAGGCCTGGCCCATATTCTAAACGGGCCTATTTTTTTGCCCAAGCCCATATTTCGGGCCTATATTTTTACCCAAACCCTCCCATATTTCGGGCGGGTCGGGCCGCCCTGCCCATGAACACCTCTAGTTTTATTGAAAACAATATTTATGAAATATTTTTAAAAAATCTACTAAATAACAGAAAATATTTTACACAAATTCATTTAAATATAAAAAAATATTAACTTTTTCATAAAAATAAATCATTTTCTAGAAATCATTTTTCGAAAATTATTTTCAGTGAAACATAATGGGTTTCCCCAAAGCTAGCATTCAAAGAAAAAAAGAGACCCATTTGGTCAAAGTGCCGACATTTTACGTGAGGCCACAACAATTTGTCAATTTCTTTTTTGGGTTCAAAAATTTCTTCAAATTTCTCTACTTCAAAACAACATAAAATGATATTTTTTTGGGCTTTCATGGATTAAAATTGCACATATATAAACTAAAACATAGCAGCCCGACAATTTCCCGTCTTCTACTACCACTCTAGTTCTATTGTGGAGCTCAAACAATTTTCACAAATTTCATATTAATGATAGATTTAATGTGAAAAAATAAAAAATAAATATTAAAAATTACATTCAAATTTTATTTTTGGCTCACTTCGATTTTAATTTTTTTGTACCTTTTAGGTCATTATTATAGAATATATCACAACCCGGCTCGATATCTGATCTGTCCTGGTGACTTGGAGTTTGACCTGAGCAAGGAAATATGACATTGCCACCTTCCAGCTCGCCAACCACTCCACAACTCGTTGTCTTCTAGCTTCACCTTCCAGCTCGTCAACTTGCATTCTGTAGCTCGTTGTCTTCTAGCTCCCAGCTCGCCACTTCCTAGCTCACCGAGTCGCTACCTCTCGGCAACAACTCGACACCTCATGGCATCACCTCTCACATCGCAGGATCTCAACAGGGATATATCTAAGGATACGCGTTGAGCCTACGGAGGGTAACGTGTCATTATGCATGTCATCTAGTTACCTCCTAGCACGTCACATCAGGGAACCGTACATTATAAATATGAATAATAACCTCTGTAAGAAGGGGATCGAGGAAAAAACCATCAAAAATTGGTGTGGTGAGCTTGGACACACTTCCAACCTTCAAATTGAACAAAAACAGATATGACTCACCTAAATGAGAGATCCCTAATGCACCATTTTCAAATCGAAATGTGAGAAAGGAGGCTAGTTGTAACACTCCTAGCCTGTCTCTGTCGCCGGATTAGGGTTACAGAGCATTATCGTACAAATCAGAACATTTAACTTCAAAACAGAAACAATCATGCAAATTATTGTTGACATTTAATAACTCAATATCTATATAGTAAAAATACATTTATGGGCCTTAAACCGAGCCTATAGGGCCTTAAAAATAGCTTGGGAACAATCAGTGACCAATTTGAAATAAATTAGAAAATTTTTGGAAAAACTTGAAAATTTGAGAAACAGGGGTCACACGGCCATGTAGCCAGGCCGTATGACATAGCCCAGACCGTGTGAGCATTTCTAAGTATGGACACACGGTCGTGTCCCAATCTGTGTGTCCTCCCGTGTGGAAATCGAAATAAGGCCACACAACCTTGTCGTAGGCCATGTGTCGGACCGTATAGCTTACTGACTTGAAACACACAGTCATGTGGGGTGATCGTGTATGGCACAACGCCGTGTTATAGCCCGTGTCCCATGCCATGTGTAGTATAAGTTGCCCCTAAAACAACCCAAAACATTAACCTTTTGAGCATATGTTAGAAGTTGTGTAACCCAAATTCATGTTAAAATAAATACAAGTGGAAAGATAAGGAGATCTACGAGGGCAAAGGCCGCACAAGTGAAATCTGTATAGAAGTTTACCCTTTATTTGATGTTGATTAGAATAAGATGTCTTAACCTTACTGCATTACTTCTATTTGAATTTGATTAGAATATGATTTTACAAACCTATAAATAAACGTAGTCTATACTCTTCTTGTATCATTCAAATTCGACATACTGAATTTTTTTCTCCTCTGTTCGTGGCTTTTTCCTAAAAGGGTTTCTACGTAAAATTTTGTGTGTTCTATTTTTCTTTCTTTTCTTTGCGATACATTGTCATTATCGATGTTATATTTTTATAGCATATATAAATGTCACATACCATATATTTTCACTTTCATTTGCAATTCATCAACTAAGGACATTAAGACACATATAAGCTTCGCACAAACTCAAAACAAACCAAATTATCAAATCAACATTCCAGCCCTATTATATGCCAAGGCTCACATATATCATTTAATCTAAAATTTTATCCAATGTACCCTTATTGATACCACAAGTTAACATCCATAAAATAACTCCTATTACATGCCATTTATAATCGTTAACCAAAACTACCAATATGATGAATGGAAACCGACGAGATTCCAACCGATCGAGCTTTTCGATGATCTACAAGAAAAGAAAACAGCTAATGTAAGCAATAATGCTTAGTAAGCTCGTATAAATGTTAAACATAACTTACCAATTAAGCTCAATTTATATAACTCATGTATACTACCATTAGCATGCTCAATAGTTAACCATTTTCTATAAACATCACCAAGCTCACAAGTTAGTGAATTTGTACATGAAACATATAATTTATCCATAAACTCAAAACATAACAATAAACATTGCATTTATCATCTTTTCATCTTGTATCATTCATTCCTTTTCAATTAATTACACAAATACTTTCCATTTCATAATTTAATATGTGACATATCATATATTTATGTTCTCTTGAATTAAACCATTCAAATGTTTCTCATAAATCATATGAATACTTTCCTTTCCTATCCTCAACATTCCACATGATTAGTAGAAATAATTAATAATATATGAACCTATAAAATATAGGACGTAACATGAATTGGATTTCAATGCATAAACGGTCCATTACATATTTCACTTGTTACATTTTTTCATCCAATTACACATAATACATTTGCTTTCCATATTCTTAATAACATAACTCATCTCATATACACACTTTTCCATTTTAAACTTTAATTACTCGTTGAACCAGTTAGAATAACATCAGATACTCAGGAAATGATCACACATAGTGTGTCTTTACATGTAATTGTAACTATATCATATAGTGCTCATACGAGCTATGAAATGGGCCTACTCACACGAGCTGTGGGTTAGGATGTTAGCTATACGATGCTGCTTACATGAGCTGTAGAGAATCCGCAACAAATGCATGACCTCAACCATCTGTAGGACATCCAAGACTAGCACCCAAAACCGTATAATCCCTAATGACATGTCATTCTGATGGTCACTAATCTAACTATAATTACGACAAAGGCAAGCGCATCTATCGAACAATAGTATAGTTATGGTGAGTAGGGAATATCGTATCCTCGAGGACTAAAAGTACTAGTAATTACTGTTTTTTCTATTATTAGCCGATAAATTAAAATGATTATTTTTAATCTAAATTTAGTAATCTAATTTAA
Organism: Gossypium raimondii; assembly: GCF_025698545.1. Taxonomy (NCBI): domain Eukaryota; kingdom Viridiplantae; phylum Streptophyta; class Magnoliopsida; order Malvales; family Malvaceae; genus Gossypium; species Gossypium raimondii. Next base: position 12,162,447 of record NC_068572.1, on the reverse strand, counting down.
CTACGAACGCAACAGAGAAAGAAATGAGAAAATAATCGAAGACAACCAATGAGAAAGACAATACCCAGGAAAGAATCCACTTAGACTTCACCTATTATTTGAATCTAAATTAAACGATTTATTCACTTGTGTCTTGATCCGTAGAAATCCCTAAATTATGTTAATATCTCTTTCGAGAGTAAGAACAACTGGCTCTAGGTTGATTAATTGAAATCTCTTTCTAATTAAAACCCATATTGTCGCATTAACTCGATCTATGGATTCCCCTATTAGATTTGACTCAAATCCGATAGATTTATGTCATCCTATTTCTAGGATTGCATGCAACTCCACTCAATTATGCTAGATCTACTCTTAAACAGAGACTTTTGCTCCACTAAAATAAGCACATTAAACTTGAATTAATATATCAGAAATATTAAAACAAGAAATAATCATATATAATTGAGAACAAGAATCAATTATTTATCGCGTAAATCAAAAATAAAATAATAAGATTCATCATAGGTTTCATCTTCCTTAGGTATCTAGGGAATTTAGTTCATAATCCTGGATGAAAACATCTCAAAGTCAGAATAACCACAGACATAAAGAAACTCAATAAAACTTCGAAAGAAATTAAATAGAGATATTCAATCTTGAGGGAGATTCGCTTCTGAGTTGATTTTGATGGCATTCTTCGAGTGCTTTCTTCGATCTCCTCTAAGTGCCCCCTTAGGTATTCTTCTAATTGGTATTTATAGACTTTAGAATGCTTAGAAAGCCTAAAAATTGAGTTTTTTCACGTATTTGGGAAGTAGGGTGCGATATTAACACGGGTTGGCACATGGGCGTGTTGCCAGCCCGTGTGGCTCACACAGGCGTGTGGTCAGCCTGTATGGAAATGCTCAGGTCGTGTGGATCTTGGAAACAAGTCTATTTGTTCGATTTTGGCTCATTTTTCACTCCTTTCGCTCCTAAATGCTCTCCTAAGTATAGAAACATGAATTTAAATGATTAGGAGCAAAAAATTCACTAATTTACATAATTAATCATCCAAAAACGCATTAAGAATGAGATTAAAATATGTTACTTTTACAGCTTATCAAATATCCCCACACTTAAGCGTTTGCTTGTCCTCAAGCAAAATCCTCAACTCACAATTAAAATTAATCTTTCTCAACTTATAATTCTCATCAATAATGTTTCAACATAATTCACAAATAATTATACATTGATAATTCAACTAAAAGAGCACTAAAAATTCAAACAATCCACGTCGAACATTTTTAAAGCATGAAAACATATGTATTTCCCCTTATCTAAGTAATTACCTTTAATTCAAAATCAACAAGAATTGACATCCTCACTAAAGATTCACTCAAATCACTCAAAGTGTTTAAGGTTCGATAATAAGAACTCAATAGTCAAACATGAAAAGTCATTACCATAGGCTTGCATGAAAATCAAATCTCCACCACTATAAAATGATATGATACACAAATCAAAAGGTTTTTAAGAGGTTGTAATGGGGCTTAGGTTAAGGGTGTGGAGAAAGACTGAAAAAGTAGCTTAAAATCGAGATCGAATTGATAAATTACCAAACTAAAAAAATGTACAAATGCTAAATTAAAAAACAATTACGTCAATCGAAAACTATTCAAGAATAAGAATGAGCTTCTTCTCAAAATATGAATTTAACTGTTCAAGCTCAATCAACATAGAACTAAATAATGATCAATATTTTTTTATTATATTTTTTTCTTAGATTTTTTTTGAACAATAAGAAATAATTCAGTAAATCAAACAAAAGAGCATAATTAGGCAACTAACCGAATCAAATCTCGACAAAAAGGGAGTCAATGAAGCAGGAAAAAGTTTCAACAAAAAAAATGAGTTATGGGTTAACATTAATGGGTAAATCAAGAAACGGTGTGTTAGGCTCAATGAGATTCATTAAGGGTTAATTATGTAGGTAAACTTTTTATGGGATAAGTGGGTTAAATCCTAAGTGTCTTTATCATCTCAATATATCAAATCAAAAGGTGTGGTCTCGACATGTATAATCAACGCAAGTTCTAAAATAACAAATCAAATTAACACACTCATAACCAATAATAAAATGAGCAAGAAAAATGTATGCTCTAAAGGCTCAAAGTCTTACAAAAATCATGATTTTTGATGTCAATCTTGCAAATCTCAAACTTCAAGGTAGTACTACAATTTAGGGAAACAACCTAAAAATTTTAATTATTGAAAAATAACTTACCATGCTTGATTCTCTCATGTCTTAAAGTTTAAATCAACCAATACACAATTATCTATGAATTTAATCCAAAACACATCAATAAAAATCACAAATCGATAAAAATTCATTCTAATAGAAGTATGAAAAAATTACTTAAACACAAGACATAATTCAGGGATTTTCTAATAATTATATAAATAACCTCCCCAATGTACAAACATATATGATCACAGTATAAACAGAATATCAAAAGAGAGGGAGAAAACTGAAACTGCCCTGGATATTAGATGAAATTGCCAGAATGGTGAAAAGCGAAATTGTAGACAAAGCTAGATGTAGTGTATAATTCCGAACAAACTAATAAGAAAATAAACACAAATAGTGAAGATTAAGGAGTTATAACTCGATTAGAAACAACCATAAAAATATATTTCAAAAAATAATCATTAAAATAAGTTTAAGAAAATAAAAAAAATAAAGTAACTAAAACAAAATTAAAAAGAAAGATAATAAAAAATTAAAATAAATTTAAAATCAAAGTATAAGAATAATAAATAAAAAATTAGTAAAATAAAAATAAATAATATAAAAATAATAATAAATAAAATAAAATAAAATAAAAGGGGTGGCTTGGTTGGGGAAGAAGAAAAAAACAAATTGAGAAAGGAATTCTAGGGTTTCGGCCACATGGCCGTGTGGAGTATTTTTAGCCCATATGCAATTAAAAATTAACCCAGTTTTCACATGGCCATGTACCAGGCCATGTGTGTTTTCCTTCGCTTCTACCATGCCCATGTGAGATCCCACAAGCCCGTGTGGCTTGGCTGTCTCTTACACGGCTCCTGCCTCTGTAACTCTCTGACTTTGAAAAAATTAGCTCCAAGTTTCACACGGCCTAAGACACGCCCGTGTGTCTAGGCCGTGTGGGTCATATGGCCATGTCGCCAGGTCGTATGTGTCATTTTAGGCCATGTAATCGTCAAATTTTTGAAAATTTAAGTCCCAGTATCCACATGGCTAAGTATATACCCATGTATCCAGGCCATGTGGGTCGCACGGCCATGTTGCCAGGCCGTGTAACTCACTGTCGAACCCCTTATAGTGCACACGGCCTGGAACACGCCCGTATGTCTAGGCCGTGTGGGTCAAAAACACCTTTTTTTAATTTTTAAAATTTGACAATTAAGTAGTTAAAAATAAAATGAAATAAAATTAAAAGAATTACCAGTGTTAACCCTCGGGTTGCCTCCTGAGAAGCACTTATTTAAAGTCTAAGCTCGACGTATCTCATATTCACACGGTCACAATGGTTCGCGGAGTCGAAACTCTTCTTTCTCGTTATCAATTCTATTATCAACATAAGATTTAAGTAGAGTACCATTTACCTTAAATGTGCCAAATTCAGAATGAGTTACCTCGACTGTACCGTATATGAAGACATTCAGTACCGTAAAGGGATTTGATCCGTTTGCATCAAGCTCTGAAATGACAATTCGAGGATCCGGTTTGTCTAGAAGTACCTTGTCTCCTACCTTAAATTGGTTTGTTCCATCCACATGCTCATCATGGCGTTGCTTTGGTTTTGCATCGTGAATTCTCGATTTCTCCTTGACATGTGTCCGCTATTCGTCTAGTTCATCGATCTGTAACATTCGTTCTTCATGAGTCATTCTGTTTTTGTGGCATGGACTGAAATGTGGCTTTATTGTGTTTTTCTGAGGTGTTTCCTGTAAAGAATGTTGAACCACATGGTTACTCATATTAACAGAACTTGTAAAATCATATCGATCACTAGATGTCTTAACCAAATCACGAGCTTGGAGAGTAATCGTTTCGTCACCTACACGAAGTACTAATTCACCCATGCCAACATCAATAATAGTTCTAGCAGTTGATAAAAAGGGCCGACCTAGAATAAGAGGTACATCACTATCCTCATCCATGTCTCAAACAACAAAATCAACTGGAAATATGAATTTATCAATTTTTATAATGACATCTTCAATAATACCCCTAGGAAATCTAATGGTTCTATCTACTAATTGAATACTCATCCTAGTTTGTTTGGGTTTCCCAAGATCTAATTGCTTAAATATTTTATAGGGCATGACATTAATACTAGCCCCTAAATCAGTCAAAGCATTATTAATATTCAAACTACCAATTAAACAAGGAACAGTAAAACTCCTTAGATCTTTCAATTTGTTGGGTAGTTTATTTTGCAATATGGCCGAACAAACTGCGTTTAGTTTCACATGTGACAAATCATCTAACTTCCTTTTGTTCGCCAAAAGCTTCTTTAAAAATTTAACGGAATTGGGCATCTACGAAAGAGTTTCAATAAATTGTAAGTTAATATGTATTTTTTTAGAAGTTTAAGAAATTTACCAAATTGTTCGTTCGTGTGGTCTCTCTTCGTCACGTTAGGATATGGCACTCAAGGTTTATATTCTTTACCAACTGATTTTTGTTCATTCTGACTTACCTCGGCCTTACCGTTACTTACCATACTTTCTTACCTTGATTCTGATTTAGATTCAACTAACCCTTGTTCATCTCGAACAGTAATTTCATGAAGTTGCTCTCTTGGGTTAGTTTCGGTATTGCTAGGTGAGATACCTTGTGGTCTTTTTGAGATGAGCTTAATAAGCTGACCTATTTGGTTCTCGAGCCCTTGAATTAATGCTTGCTAATTTTTATGTGCTGCTTTAGTGTTTTGAAAGCAGGTTTTTGACGCTAAGATAAACATTGTCAGCTTCTCCTCAAGGTTCGGCTTCTTCTCTTGCTGGTAAGGTTGTTGTTGGAAGCTTGGAGGGGGTTGTGCTATTTGATTTCCTTGACCACCCCAAGAGAAATTAGGATGGTTCCTCCAACCTGTATTATAGTAATTACTATAAGGGTTGTTTTGAGGCCTAAAATTATTACCCATATAATTGATTTGTTCGTTCTCTATGCTAGGAGCAAAGGGTAAACATTCTAGATTGTTCATTTGACCTCTATTTGTATCACATTGCATCACCGGATGTACTTATGTAGAAACATAAAAATTATCAATTTTCTTATTGAAAATTTACCGTATCTAGATTGAAAACTCCACTCAATTATGCTAGATCTACTCTTAAACAGAGACTTTTGCTCCACTGAAATAAGCACATTAAACTTGAATTAATATTTCAGAAATATTAAAACAAGAAATAGGCATATATAATTGAGAACAAGAATCAAGTATTTATCGCGTAAATCACAAATCAAATAATAAGATTCATCATAGGTTTCATCTTCCTTAGGTATCTAGGGAATTTAGTTCATAATCCTGAATGAAAACATCTTAAAGTCAGAATAACAACAAGACATAAAGAAACTCAATAAAACTTCGAAACAAATTAAATGGAGATATTCGATCTTAAGGGAGATCCTCTTTTGAGTTGATTCCGATGGCGTTCTTCGAGTGCTTTCTTTGATCTCCTCTGAGTGCCCTCTTAGGTCTTCTTCTAATTGGTATTTATAGACTTTAGAATGCTCAAAAAGCCTAAAAATTGGGTTTTTTTCATGTATTTGGGAAGTAGGGTGCGATATCGATACGAACTAGCACATGGGCGTGGGGCCAGCCAGTGTGGCTCACACGGGCGTGTGGTCAGCCCGTGTGGAAATGCCCAAGCCGTGTGGATCCTGGAAACAACTCTATTTGTATGATTTTGACTCATTTTTTTGCTCTTTTCGCTCCTAAATGCTCTCCTAAGTATACAAACATGAATTTAAAAGATTAGGAGCATCAGATTCACTAATTTACATAATTAATAATCCAAAAAAGCATTAAGAATGAGATTAAAGTATGTTAATTTTATAGCTTATCACATTCCTTAATGACATGCCATTTGTATCCTAAGTATTCAAAAGTTTCAAACGAGACTAGTTTACATATCCATAGCCATAATTTTCATTCCATTATATCCTTTCCAAATATACATTTTCTAATCATAATACCATGTTTGAATATTTCCTCCAAACCAAAGCATTATGTTATTCAAATTGCTTAACATCATATTTTGATCAATATTACCAAAATATTATGCAACTATTAATCTAATCTATTTGTAACATAATATTTATTAACATTACATACAAACTAACACATAATAACTTAGTCCTTATACGAACTTACCTAATATATACCAACGGTTGACTCATAGGGACTGCTCTACAATTTTTCCTTTTCCTCGATTATCCTCCGTATGAATCAAATCTTGATCTATAATAATTAAATTCAAGTTTATCAAATTCAAATACATATTCCAACTCACTTTTATGCATATGACCCTTAAATTTTCATTATTTACATATTTTTCCTGAACTTTTACATTCCTCAAACTTCCATGCCAATTTTAACATTTCATCAAATTAGTACTTTAACTTAAACTATCAAAAATTAGTTTATAAACTAGTCCTAATCAACAACCAATAACAAAGATTTGTTAATGGAAAAATCCAAAATCTTTAACAGTTTCAAAAACGAAGGTACAGGTTAGTTGGACCTAGTTGTAATGATCTCAAAAACATAAAATTTACGACAAACAGATAGAAATTTAGCTTACATGCAAGGTTATATGCTTGGCCGAATTTCTTAAGCTAGCAATAATGGAGTTTCAAGTGGGAAAAGCCAAATGAAAAAGATGGTAAATTATTTTTTTATGTTTTTATTTTAACTTTAATTTAATTTAATTTTCATTTTAAAATTTACAAAATACCATCCACTATCAATTTTATGGCTTAATTTCCATATAAAACCACCCAATTAAGTCTTTGTATTCAATTAGCCCTTTTAAACTAATAGCGATTGACTTTTGCACTTTTTATGATTTAGTCCTTTTTCTTTAATTAATAAATTAAACAATAAAATTTTCAAACCAAAACTTCACATATCTAAATAGTAACTCCACTAATATTCAGTAAAAATTTTTACGAGGTCGGTTTACAAAAACGAAGTTTTGATACCTCATTTTCTAAAACCACTTGACTTTAGGAACATATCACTTAAATCGAATTATTCTTTCAATTAACAAAATTTATTAAACTAAAATTTCAACAATATTATACTTGACTCATAAATATTACTAATAATATTTTAGAACTCTCTTTTTGGATTTGTGGTCCCAAAATCACTATTTCTGACACCACTAAAAAACGGGTTGTTAAACTTGTAATCGTCCCGATGAGCTCGACCTCTTCGCAAGATCGTCCCGATGAGCTCGACCTCTTCGCAAGTTGGTTCGGAAAACGACCCGAAATCTTGGGCAACTCTGGCCAGCAGGAAACCCACCGTGCTTTCAACCTTAATTTTCCATCAGACTAGGAGATTTCTAACCCATCTAACCAGGAGACTTCCCAATAGCAACTCGTAAGCTGATAAGAGGAAGTACGTATTTTAAAGGAGCAGATGTCCTAGTAAAACATTAGATATGAGAAACAACAATTTTTCCATCAGAAGCAACTTAGCCAGAATGAAGAAAGGGTACTGAAGATACAGTCCGATATTCAGGCTATCATGATAACATTATGCCTCTATAAGATGAGGGCTATAGAACGTATGCAAGGCCATGGAAGCATGAGGTGGACGATTTGCTTCGAGATTTCCAAGCTGCTTTACAGTTAGACGTCCAAGATATGGATTTAATTTTTTGTTCCAACAACCTTTTGGCCCAAAAAATTGCAACTGTAAGTTTACCCCCAGAATTTAAGGTGCCGAAAGTAATTTTTTAGGGAAAAAGGGATCCATGAACTCATTTAATGAGGTACAATAACTATATAAATCTCCTAGGGAATTTAGATACTGCGGAATGCAAGGCTTTTGTCTACGACTTTGACAGGAAGCGCTAAGGATTGGTATCTGTCTTTGCGCCTGGGCTCTATTAGGAGCTTTACACAGGTAGGTCAGATGTTTTGGGGAAGATTTTGCGCTCACATAACAATCATGAGCACGCTAATAGGCTTAATGCCAGTCAAGTAGAGGGAATGAGAGTCTTTGTAGAAGTACCTAAAGCGTTTTCATGCAGCAACCTTGAACATAAAAAAAAAAATGGAAAATCAGTGGGTAATTGACATTTTCATCATGGGTGTATTGAATGAGCATGTTCAGTATTCGTTCACCAATAACAGGCCGTAGAACCTCGCTGGCCACTATGAAAGGGCTTACAAATTTGTCAAAGTAGAAGAAATAAAAAGGTCAACTCACAGTTCCTTTCACCAGGAAGATAGCCGAGCTAGAAGGCGACCGAGTGCTCTTGGGTAGTCAGGGTACGCCTTACAAAGTTTGTGGATACAAAGTGGGAGATAGAACAAGAACTAGAGAAATGAGAAAAAAAGAGTTAGCCAAAGTGCAACCGGTATTTCACAATATCATTACGTGATATTCAGTCTATCTTTTTATATCTTAGTTTTAGTTAGTTAAGTTTCCTGAATTCATTTCCTTTGGATACATCCTCGCACTTAATTGCTTTCCTTTGGATACATTCTCACTCTTGGAACGCTCGTCATCTACAGAAATACTATGTGAACACACTAAATTAAGTGAATGAATCAGGCTTGCTTCCATCGTTTGTTATAGTTTCAAGTTAGCTGATAAGCACAAGAATCTTACGGTTTATCGATTTACGATCGCAACCTCCTCATTATGAGATTTTCAGAATTCGCGGTTTGCTAATTTACGATCGCGACCTCTCATTTACAAGATTTTCAAAATCTTACGATTTTTTTCAATTTACGACTGCAACCATTTACTCCAATTACAAGATTTTCAAAATCTTACAGTTCGTCGATTGACAATCGTAACTATTTACTCAAATTACAAGATTTTCAAAATCTCACGGTTCACTGATTTACGATTGCAACTATTTACACCACTTATAAGATTTTCAAAATCTTATGGTTTGTCGATTTACAATCATGACCTCCCATTTGCAAGATTTTCAGAATCTTATGATTCACCGATTTACGACCGTAACCATTTACTCCACTTACAAGATTTTTGAATCTTTTAGTTGTCGATTTAGGATCTTAATTTTCTCGTACGGTTTGCCGAATTAAGATCGCAACCTAGCACTTTCAGCATTTTTAAAATCTTGTAGTTGCCGATTCGAGATCATAACTTTCTCATACGGTTCATAAAATTAATATAACAACATGCTTATGTGACTCGTCAATTTATTACTTTCAATTTTAAAGTTACAAAGCTTTTAGAAAAACACTATATTTTTGGCAACATAGCTCGTGTAACACCCCTAACCCGTATCCGTCATTGGAACAGGGTTATGGAGCATTATTGGACCTATTGGACAATTTACAATTAATATGGAAACCAACACATTTTCACATTCAAACCTATTTAAAACATGCCTTTCATAAGTAAATACTCATCATATACCAAATGACCAAATGGTAATCTTGAACCATCACCAAAACCTTTATAAAAAAGACTCAAGCCTATACATGCCATATAACCAATATCACAAAGCTTATAAATACCAAACCATAGCTGGATAGTGTGATGAGATCTCCGACGACTTCTAACCCGAGCAAACCTCTGAAACTCTATAAACATAGGAAAGAAAACAAAGTAAGCTATAAAGCTTAGTAAGCTCGTATGAAAATAAACTCATGTTATTAAATAACCGCATTTAAAACAATTATTCAAAATATGATATAATTCATATAATTGCACCATTCTATTTCAAATTCATGCACATAGTTAATCCAAATTTTCATGAGTTTATTTATTCAAAACACGTATAGTTTGAATACTTCTTATCAATTCATTCTCATTTTCATATGCATAAGCAATTATATATATACTTTATTCAATTCAATATTCATCACCTTTTCTTTAGCCAAGTGAATTATCATCAAATAACGATATTTCACACACTATGTGCCATATGTATATTTAGTTAAAACAACTATAACTCATATCTCACATATCATCAATACAATTCACATAGACAATACTCCAATTTAATCTCAATCATATAATCGGTACAGTATAATTCCCGTTGAAGCGAATGAAACATCAAAGGATACTCGGGTGATACACATTATGTGCATTAATCGGCAATCCATCAATTCATTATCATTTTCGCTCTTTCGAGCCACGATTGGTAAGCTCATTCTAAGCTGAAGAACGGTAAGCTCTATCGAGCTAAAATGATAAGCTCATAAGAGTTGATATATCGGTAAGCTCATACGAGTTGTGGTGAGTTCACAACAAATGCAGGAGCTCAACCAAAATGGTAACCCTAGTGACATGTCACTCGTATCCTATGATTTTCTATAGTTCAAACGGGGCTCGGTATTACTCAATACATTTCAAATTAAGCAATTCAATATCGTTTATTTCAACCATTCAATTCACACACACACATATATATATATAAATATTCATTTCATACAATTGCAATTAAATGAAAGTTCGATTCTAATTATACGAACTTACCACATTGCATAATTTAAGCAATTAAATCAATATGTCCAACTCGAATATTCAAATGCCTATCACACATACACCTCAATAGGTTTGAGTCTCAAATATGTATATAACTAACATTTCATCCGTGAATGCTTCAATTTGGCATTAAACTCACATAGCATTTCATTCATACATTTCATAAAATTTCATTTCCATTTCCATACATCCTCATAACACATATTATATTTCATATACATGATACACTAAGAACTTACCAAATTACCTTCATTTGATTTTTATTTAGGTTTTGTATGTATCTGTATCACTTAATTCGATTGTACTTTCATTCTCGTCTTAACTTTGCCCGTTGAACCATTCAGAATCATTAAGGATACTCAGAAATCATAATAGCTCATACAATGCCATATCTTAGATATGGTCTTACATGTTATCACATATCGATGCCACTGTCCCAGAGAGGGTCTTATACGAAATCATATAACGATGCCAATGTCCCAGACATGGTCTTACACGTAATCACAATACAATGCCAATGTCTTAGACATGGTCTTACATGTTATCACCTCTCAGTAATCCTAATGTCATGACATTTGTATCCTATTCTATTCCTAAGGTTCATATGGGGCTTTTGGATGTCGCAACTCTGTTGATTTCGGCTCGTATTCATGACCATTCATCATTCAATTCAATTCAATAATAATTAAGAATTTATAACACAATTTAAATACGTTATTAGCATACGAACTTCCCTCGTTTGCTGTAACGACAAATAAGGTCGACTAATCCGATACTTTATTTTCCCCCGTTCTAGATCCGAATATAAGTTTTCTCAAACTATATAATAACAAAATTTACTTATTTAATCATTAATTCATTCAATTTAACACAATTTACACATTTTGGCAAAATTACAATTTTTTCCATATTATTTCACATTTTTGCAATTTAGTCCTTATCACATAAAATCACAATTTCATGCAATTTCATCCTACCCATGCTTAGCCGAATTCTTCTTATTGCCTTAGCAGCCCATATTTTCCAAATAACCGCACTTTTAACCACATAATTTCAATATTTCACAATTTAATCCCTAATTAGCATTTTTATCAAAAAATCACTTTATAAAATATGAAAATCTAATATCAAATATTCATATTTCACCATTAAACATCAAAGAACACATAAGCTCATCAATGGAAACTATCAAAATCTTTAACAGTTTTGAAATCGAAGACACGGGCTAGCTAGTACTAGTTGCAACGATCTCAAAAACATAGAAATCATTAAAAACAGATCAAAATCCATACCTATTTGAACAAAAATACCATGGCCGAAAGTCAAGCTCATCCATGGCTGTTTCAAACTCCATTTTCAGTTGTAAATTGGATGAACGAAGATTATAATTAACTTTGTTTTATTTTATTTTATCTTTTGTTATCAAATTCCAAAATTAACCTTTAAAAACATTACTAACTACACCAAATGCCACTCCAATATCATCCACTAACTCATAAATGGGCTATTTGCCACATAAGAACCTTTACTTTAAAGTTCTATAGCTATTTGACACCTTTAGCTTATAGAACACAGCTTTTGCACTTTACGCGATTTAGTCATTTTTATCAAATTAAGCACCCAAATGATAAAATTTCTTCACGAAATTTTTACACAATCATAATATCATACTGTAATTATTAAAATAATAATAAAATAAATTTTTAGACATCAGATTCGTGGTCCCAAAACCACTGTTATGATTTGACCCCAAAAAACGGGCTGTTACTGCTCGCATAGTTTCCTGCGCAACTCATAACTCCCGCATAGCTCGCGCATTTTTATCGAGTAGGACACTAGTTTACATAAATTTCTATTGTATAGTTCGCATAAATTTTTGCTGCACAGCTAGCATAATATCTGTTGTACAGTTCACATAATTTTATGTGGCACAGCTAGCATAATTTTCTGTTGCTGCTAACATAATTTTTTGCTGCACAGTTCGCATAAATCTTTTTGCTGCATAGATAGCAAAATTTTTCGTTGCACAGTTCACATAATTTTCTGCTGCACAACTAGCATAATTTTTCACTGCACAGCTAGCATAATTTTCCGTTGCATAGCTCGCATAATTTTCTACTGTAGAGTTCGCATAAGTTTTTGTTGCATAACTAGCGTAATTTTTTGCTGAATAGCTCACGCATTTTTTTATGTAGCTTACTATATTTGCACGCTTTCGCAATATAGACAGTCGTTTGTTCGTAATACAACTCACGTATTTTTGCTCTACAACTTGCTATATTTTCGCAATACAGTTCGTCAAACTGATCCATTATACCCAATGTTACGAGTTAAATCGAAAAATTGGATTCGTAGAGGTATTTTGTTAGCTTACATATTTAAATACTTCACCATTTACACAACCAATTTATCCTTGGCAATTGAAATTTCACACAGTTAAATAATATCATATTTTTTGCAAACAACAACTTGATAGTAAAAATAAACAAAAAAGCACGCTACAATTCATTTGAAATTAGACATACATGAAACCAAAACAAATCAAAAATAGATTAGTATGTATAAGCCAACAAGTCGTTTCAGTATGCAGCCTCCAGGGTAGTTTCCTTAAAATTGATTCCCCAATAATCTTTTAACTCTTGTACCATATTGTCAGATAAAAAAACTTTCACAGTAAGTTTTAAGTTAAAAATTATGAGGTAAGCTTCCAGTTACGCACTTGAGATGCCTGTCTCATAGAGTAGACCCAATCAAGGAAAGATGACATTGTCACAAGGTGAGGGACAAATTGTTATAGAATAAATCACAACCTGGCCCAAGATCTGATCTACACTGGTGACCTAGAGTAGACCCAATCAAGGAAAGATGACATCGCCACTTTCCAGCTCACTAGCCACTCCATAGCTCGCTGTCTTCTAGCTCCTAGCTCGCCACCTCACAGCAGGGATATCTCTAAGGATATGTGTCAAGCCTAAGGGGGGTAACATGTCATTATGCGTGTTTTCTAGTTACCCCTAGCATGTCACATCAAGAAATCATACTTTATAAATATGAAGAATAGCCTTCGTGAGAAGGGGACCGAGAAAAAAGCCATCAACTTTTCAACTTTTAGATTCAACTAAATTATTTGTTGTTGGATAAAAAAGTTGACTAGATTGTTAAAATTACTTTTTATTTTAACCAAATTTTAAAGATTGAAAAGTAAAATAATCCAAAAAATAGAATTAATATCAAAAGTAATAAAATGAATAAATATTAGGGACTAAATTATCGTTATACCTTTATTTTATATATTCATGGGCTACTAGGCCGATAAGACCCAAGTTACGACCCATAACATAAACTGCATACCCTAATCTAAAGCTCCAAATCGTCATTTATCATTAAAAGAAGCTAACAAAATACTTATGTTTAAATCTTGACATAAATTTACATTTATTATTATTTTTTTTTCATTTTGCAATCAATTTTTGATTACTTTGATTTTATTTTTTAAATTTAGTAAAATAATTTTATATATAATAATTTTTTTCCTAACATTTACCCTTTTGTTTGCCCTAATTATTTTTTATCACTTGGGTCTTTAACTTTTAACTTTTAATTAAATTGTTTTTGAGGTAAAAATAATTGATTGTTTTGTTAAAATTTTAAGGTAAACTACATCTAAGGTGATTAAACCATTAGCAACTTTATGTTTTGGTCAGTTGACTTTAAAAATTTATAAAATAGTCACTAAATTATTCGAAATTTTTATTTAAATCACTGGGCTGTTAAAATCATTGTCGTATGACCTTTTTTGTTCTCACCTCTGGCACCAATAGGAAGGATAAACTTCCCCTTCTCTTCTACAATTTAAGTTTTTTTTCATGGAATAGTTTTGAATGTCACAAATCTGCATACCAAAATTCAAATAGTTTTCTTCTCTAATCTTCGACATCGACCTTTTGAACAACCTGGATCTGACATATGTGCTTCTACTCGTCAATGGATATTGTTCCACCATACTAATCGCTAAATCATCGCTCGAAGCTTACTAGCTAGACTTTAGGAAAAAGAAATTAACAGTCTAGTGACTTGAATGAAAATATTCGAATAGTTCAATATGCTTTGTAGTACAAATAGTAGTTAAATAATTGCATAATTTATATATTTTTTTAAAAATATTTACTATAAAAATTATCAGTACAATAAAAAATTGTAAACGAGTAACAAAAATCAAAAAAGTCATCATATGTAATATATTAGTCCAAGAAAGTAGTCGATAATACAATTACTTATAAAAATAACAAGAAAAATAAGCATCATATGTAATTTTATCTAATTGCTCTAGCATTTTATATTTGTTAGCCTCTTTAACATTTAACATATACTCATTATCATCTGTTGGTCCTTGATAGAGTTATTCATCATCTAAATCTCAATATGTATCATTTAAATTACGAAGAACTTCTTCCATATGCTCTTCAAATTATGGATTATCCCAATTCCACTTATGAATGAAGTTATGAAGTATGCAACATACTAGTATGTACAATCCAACTTTTTTATGCTATACTGAGGTGATGTTAATATGAGAAATCTTTTTTAGAACAACAAATGTCCTCTCAACTACATTTTGAAGCTTTGAATGTCTTAAATTAAAGAGTTGATGTGTAACAACCCGAAAGTCAATAGTGCAGAAAATAGTGGTTTTAGAACCCCAATTTCGATGTTTGATTTCGTAATTATTATTTAATATTTACGAGGTTAGTATGAAATTTAATTAAATTTTGGTCCTTTAATTTTGTTAATGGGATAGTTAATTAAGGTACAAGTGTATCGACTCTAAAGTCAGTGGTGTTAGAAAATGAGGTATCGAGACCTTGTTTCCATAAACTGAGCCCAAAATTATTTTTACTAAATATTTACGGAATTACCATATAGGTTAATTGAATTTTGGATAAGTAATTTTGCCGAATTAGTGATTAATTCTAGTACAAGGGCTAAATTGTAAAATAGTAAAAATGAATTGCTATAGATTTTTATTTTTTCAAAGCTTAAATAATAATTAAATCAAGGGTTAATATAGAAATTGAGTCGTTATTAATAATAGTGGACGGTTGGTGACATATGTGTGTGTAAAACCATTTAAATTATATTATATTTAAAATTTATAACAATAATAACATATGTCATAAAATCAATTAAAAAGAAAAAAGGAAAACCACTCACCTTTCATTCTCATCTTTTCTTGGCCGAACTTAGGAGGAAAAAAGAGAACTGAGCTTCAATCGTTTATCCCTTCCATGGTAAGCATTTTTAGTTCGTTTTTCGTAAATTTTATATTTCTGAGATCATGATACTTCAATTTAGTTAATTCGTGTGTTATTTTTTGAAATTGTTTAAGTTTAAAAATGTTGTCATTGATGAATGTTTGATGAAATTTGTATTCTTTGGTTAGATTTGATGTTAGAAACGAGAAAATGACTAATTTGTAAAGTGAAAATTATTAGTTTTGAACATAGGGACTAAAGTGTAATGTCGAAACCATTTTTTTTGAAAAAGAAAAAAAGAACGAGGATCGACTTGTAAAAATGAAAAGGGGAGTCGCCACTGATCTTTTATTAAGGTGTGATCGGTTCACCATTAAAAATAAATTTTAGGTCTGCGAGATTTGAGAAAAAGGTCCGAGAGTCGGTTAAGCACGAGGAAGGGTTAGCACCCTCGTGACGCTCAAAATTGGTACCGAATCGATTGTTTAATGTCTTAATGTCGAAAATTTAAAAAGATTTTAAAATACGATCCTTTGAAAAGAAAATTTGAGTAAAATGAATTGGACGATGAGACTCACTTATTTCAAAGAAATAAATCGTCACACTCAATAAGTTAGAGTGCAACATTTTGAATCCTCAAAATTAAATTTATCTCCTTTTTTAAGAAAATCATATGTTTTAAGAAGGTTATTTTATTATCTAAGTCAATCGAGAAATTGGAATCCAATAAGTTAGGGTTCAATTTCTCGATATTCCTAAACATCAAACATTGCCTTTATTGAGATAACAAAACGTTGTATCCAATAAGTTAGGATTCGGTATTTTGAAATCTTAAGAACTTTATTTTAATAATTGTATAGTTTTAATAAAACCAACACTTGATTATCTAAATTCATCGAAAAGAATTGAAGCCCAGTAAGTTAGGGCACGATTCTCTCGAGAATTATAAATGTTAGGCCCTTTTGAAAATTATAAAAATAATTTTGGTGCTTTAACGAAACCGACTATATTTAAAAAAAATGCGATAGGATGTTAATGTGCGACATGAAACAATAATTGATAGGCTAAAGCATACTAATAATCATCAATAACCAATATATACGAATATATAATATAATACCCATGCGGGCAATAATATCAGACTCACATTATGCAAACACAAATATCAACATTCAACAACTAAATGAATTAATAGTCAATTTTAAAAGGAGTGCCAAGCGAAATAACATAAATAAAATATAACAAGCTTTCGACTAAAAAATGAATATTGGAAGATATCAAAAAGTTAGAAAAATGAATACTATAAGAATATAAGAATGAATTTTAAAATACGTATTGCATGAAAAGAAACTCAAAATAATATATTTACATATGCTAATTTTAACAAATGATACATACAAAGTAAAAAAATAACTTTATAATAGTATATGTATGATAATATACGTAAAAAAATTGAAATAAGTAAAGTATATAAGGGAGTATTTTACAAGAAATAAATTATACATAAGATTTAAAACATATATACAAATATATTTCAAAATAATTTACTAAAGTTACATACATATATAATAATGTAATATGAAAGTATCAACGCATAAATTTTTATATTTGGATTAAATACTAATGTACTAAACATTTTATTTAAAACGTTTAATGAATAAGAAAACTAATGTATGATGAATTTACATAATATTAATAACAATTTTAAAAATAATATATTGTATCTTAAAAGTTGTATTAATAATAAGTTTAAAAATGATATCAAACTTAAATATTAAAATAATATATCAAAATAAGATCTAAATATATTTAAAAATTAAGTACAACAAGGAACAAAATTAAAAATACAACCTAAATTAAAAGAAGAAAACAAAATCAAACTAAATTAACAATCGATTCAACACTCAGGGACCAAAACAGCAAATGACCACATAAATCCAGAAGTTCAAATCTCATCAGCGAAAACGACGCCGTCTCACCATGGATCTAGATGAAATTTAAATCAAATTTGAAGTAATAATTAAAAAATGAAGAAAAATTGGATTGGAATGAAAACTGACTGTGAAGGGGCTTGTTGCGCAATAATCCTATCAGACCCAAAACGTGCGGATCCTTCCCTTAGGTCGGGTCACCGCGCAGGTCAAAGGCACTCAGACGACGCCATTTTGAAGCTATCACATTAGCTACAAACGACGACGTTTCAAAACCCACCAATAAAACAAAAATAAACCTAAGAAAAACCTAACACTTTCGTCAGAAATAAAATAAAAAAACTAAAGCCCCTTCCCCGTCGCTCTACTCATCGATCCTTCAAACGGATCTCTGAACCCTGCTCAGGTTCTGATGGCAACAGAGAGAGCAAGGATTCGATGGCAAGGTACTTTCTTTCCACTTTTTTATGCTACCATTTACCTCTTTAATAAACGCCTGATGGAATCTCAAATAAAAAAGAACTGTGAAAGAAAAAAAAAGAGAAGGAAGAAGGACCCAGAAATCACCTTTTGGTGTTTTTGATATTTTTTTTTGTATTCAGATCGCGTGTGTATCGAAAAAGGGTACATCGATGGGGTTTTTATAACCCAAAAATAAAAAGAAAAGAATACAAATTTATTTTTCCTTCTGTTTCTCCTATTTTCTTTTTCTCTTTTTTCTGCCGATTTCTGCCCCTCTTTTCGTTTGTTGTCTTTTTTTTACTGCTCGTTTGTTCATCTCTTGCAGGTACGGAGAGCAGGGCTAGGGACATGGTGTGTACGGAGGCAAAGCAAGCAGCGGTGGCGCACGTGCGAAGGCGAGCACGCAGGCAGAGGCTCGGCATGTGGGGACGAAGGCCTTGGTGGTTGCGGCGCTGGAAGCCAAATACTGCTAGGGTTTCAGTCACGGTTAGGCTAGGTGTTGGGCCATTGGGCCATTAGGTTTAGGTTAGTGAGCTAGGTGTACTGGGCCTCTGTTTAGTGGGTTTTGGGCATGTAATTTTGGGTTTTCAAATTGGGTCAATGTAATGGACATTTGGACTTTGGTTTTTTTCTATTGGTTTTATTTATTTTTAGTCGGCCAGGGTCAAAATTGGGCATTACAATAAATATTTCAAAATTGGTATGAAATTTCTATAATTATAGATAATATAGGGATGTAGAAGGATAGAATTGAGATTGGTTTTGAAATTGAAGCTCAAATTCAAAAGTTATAGCAATTTTGGTTTTAAGAGCTAAATTGAATAAAATGCAGAACTTTAGAAGACATCCAAAAGATGAAATTGAATTGATACATGCTTAACATAAGTTGTTATAATGTATTTGTAATGATAAATTGAAATGAATTATTATTTAGATCAAGAATTGAACCAATTGGAGGATAATCGCGAAAAAGGAAAAATTGCAGATTAGTCATCGACGTCTTGCTGGTTGTTGTTTTGCCTGGGAAGTTCATATGGAACTTACTATGTAAATTTTATGATATGTTTGATTATATTTAATGCTTATTAGTTAGATTAGTTCTAACTTCGATGATATTGACTTATAAGGGACTAAATCATAAATTATGAATTGTATGGCAAGTACGAATAGGTACATGGATGTTGGCTTAAATTTATTATATGTTTAATATTAGTAGATGATAGGCTAGAATTATATAAGTTTGGAATGGAAGTGTGGCATAAATTATTTGTGCCTTATTGAGTTAAGTAAGTTGGAATGATTATACAAATGAGAATGTTGTAAGTCAGAAATGGTATGTATGTAGGGCTAATATATATGTTTATTTTGGGATGATAGTTTTGGTTTGAACCTTGATTAATGTTTACTTTTCAAATGGTAAAGGATATATGAAGATGTGTATGTGATGGTAGCTTGTTAAATGGCATATGTATCATTTGAATGACAAAATTTGGTATATTTATAATCGTTTGAACTTGGTTATATGTGGCATGTACTTAGGAGATGTCATATTATTGTGTTATGCTTAGTTCGGTTGGGAACTTAGTTGATATTGAGCCTATAATGTAATTGGAAAATGTTTAATATGCACAAGTTTATTATCATGTTCTGGTATATATATGTCGATTTCTAAGTTACATGACTAAGCATGAATGAATTAAAGGATTGGATGGTTAATTAATTAAAATGGTATGTTAAAGTTGTTGTGAATTGGTGCCTTTGAGGTATATTGGTTAGTTTATTATTAGGTTATCCAAACAGGAAATTTTGTGTATGCTTTTAAGATGATTTTATACAGGTTTTAGGTGTCTAAGACACTAATTAGAAAGAGTCTGAGTTTGGGGTATGAAAAGTACTAAAAACATGTGATTTTCTTGCCATCTGGGAAAAGGTATTGATATCTTGGTTTGAGGTATCGGTACTTTACCAAATGAACAGTGTTTTAAAAACAACAGAATGTCAATTTGGTATTGGTACCTGGCCTTGGTATCAATACGTACACTTGAATTTTAAAAAGTTTTCAGTTTGGTCCTCTTGCAAGCTCGGGATAACTCAAGAGCTCTCGTAAGCTCGTTTAAGGCCCATTTTTAATTTAATATTAATTTATGCATGAATTTATACCTTGAATCAATGATGGAATATTTTTTTTATATTTGTATGTACTTTGTGGCTATTACACGAACTGGGTCTATATGCAAATTGAGTCAATGTGTGGACCGTGTAAATGTGCAAGTTGTGTCAAGGCACGAATTGCCACTGTATCATATGTGTGAACTGATTTTGTAAGTAGTCATGCACTAAGTGATTTTGTCATGTATATGTCACGGGTGTAACACCCCTAACCCTTATCCATTATCAAAACAGGGTTACGAAGCATTACCAAAATTTACAAATTAAATACGGACATTTCCAAACATTTGTTACACAGATAAAAAATCAATCATATAACACTCATATTGTCACTTAGATGGACCTTCGAGGCCCAATATTCACCTTAGAAGTGAATCAGGACTAAACCGGGTACTCAGGGAATTTTTTCCAAAATTTCAAAAATTTTCTTAGAAGCAGGGGACACTTGCTCTTGTGGACAAAAATAGGTCATTTTAAGGCCACTTTTCTCACCCATTTTGATATTAACCTGCACTCAACATTCACATACACCAATATATCCCAACCAAGCAATCAATACAAGCTAAAACATGTTCTCAACATGACATAAAATCACAAATATTTCATTTACTTATGCTTACCTATTTAATTCATTTCATTGATTTATCAAATTCTACTACAAATTACATACATACAAATATTTAATATTCACAACCACAATTCAAACTATTTCATTGCCAAACTAACCCTATACATGCTATATAAACCAAAATTTACATTGCAAAAACTACTAGAATAAACTGGATAGTGTAGCTTGATGTGTTGATCTGATCTTCCGACTACACATTAATCTACAAGAACATTAAGCAACACGAGTAAGCTTAATGAAGCTTAGTGAGTTCAATAGGTTAAACATTGATCTTACCAAACTTAATATAATATAATAAATTAAATTGTAAATAAATCGTACATTTTTCCCTGTCAAATACAATATAATCAATAAACACACCTTCAGATCAATATCAATAATAATTTATAAATATTTCAATTCAATCACATAGGTTTCTTACCATTTCTTACTGAATCGAAGAATGGCTTACGGATATGAGTACATCGTTCTTTTTGTGCCATAGTCCAACTATGGTCTTACACATTCATTGCCATGGCCCTGCCATGGTCTTACATTTGTAGTGCCATAACCCAGTTATGGTCTTATCATCAGAATGCCATAGCCCAGCTATGGTCTTACACATGTATCTATACTGTCATGGTCCAACCATGGTCTTACGTTCAAGGTGCCATAACGCAGTTATGGTATTTTCATTAAAATGTCATAGCCCAGCTATGGTCTTACATTTAAACATTGCCATGGTTCAACCATAGTCTTATCCATCAATTCATTTTTTTGCCACGAAACGATCGTACTCAATCCTGCGTTCTGCCCGTTTTAAACATTCAATTCAATTTTCATAATTTTACAATAATATTAATTTCAACAAAAAAAATATGAATAAATATATTATACCATTCCTAAATTAACAAATAGTCATGAAAGTATAACCATATGAACTTACGTGGGTTGGATTGTAAAATTGGTAATAGTTCAGAGACTACTCGGCTAATTTTTATTTTTCTCGTTGATCTACGAGCTCTTGATCTAGAATGTAAAATTTTTTATTCATTAGCATATATTTCAATTTCAGTCCACTTCACAATTTATACCCTCAAAATTTGAAATTACACAATTATCCCAACTTTTACAATTTTGCAATTTAGTCCTTACCAATTAACTCATCAAATGAGATAATTTTTCTCAATTAATAGTTTATCTGAATATTATAAGCTACTAGACATCCCTTAATAAATATAATTTAATACCAAACCTTTAGATTTAATATTTTCACAATTTGGTCCTAAAATCAATTTCTATTGAAATTGCTTGATAAAATCTTCATATAACAAAATTAAAGCTTCAAATCAATGTTAATTCATCATAAACATCAATCACTCATCAATGGTAACTTTCAAAATTACCCATAGAATAAAAAATTAATGAATTAGATAGTTGGACATAATTGTAAAAGTCTCAAAAACATAAAAATTTCAAGAGAAATGCAAGAATTACACCTACATGAAGTAAAAATATAAAAACCAGCTTAAGAAGCTCCCTAACGACTATTTTTGGCTGAGAATTGAAGAAGAATTGCCTAGAAAGCTTTAGATTTCTTTTTATTTAAGCTTAATTTCACCAAATTTACAATTTTACCCTTAAATCACCTAATTCCAAAATTTTTTTCTGCTTATGCCGCCTCAGTCATTCCTTGAGTGCCTAACTTCCCTTTTAGTCCTCCCTTATTTACCATTTATGCTATTTAATCACTTTAGCAAGTTTTGCACCTTTTTTAATTTAGTCCCTTTTAATTAATTAACTATCAAAACGATAAAATTTTCTAACGAAACTTTAATACTACCGTAATGACACTCTGTAAATATTTATAAAAATATTCACAGCTCGATTTATAAAATCAAGGTTTCGATACTTCGTTTTCAAAGCTAATTAATGTAACAAATATTTCTAAAGCACAATTCACTAATTCACAAGCCTTCCTAAATTCACAATAGACTCATAAACACTATATAATAAAATTTACGAGCTCACTTGTCAGGTTTAGTGGTCTCGAACCACTGGTTTCGACACTACTGAAAATTGAGCTGTTACAACTCTCCCCATTTTAGAAAATTTCGTCCTCGAAATTTGTTACCTGAAAATAAGTTCGGATACTGTAATCTCATCGATTCTTTTGTTTCCCAAGTAGCCTCCTCCGAACCATGACGATGCCATAATACTTTAACTAATGGTATTCTTTTATTCCGTAGTTCCTTAACCTCTCTAGCCAAAATTCTTATCGGTTCCTCTGAGTACGTCATATCCGGTTGTAGCTCAATTTCACTATGAGGAATCACATGTGAAAGATCTGATCTATACCGTCTCAACATCGATACGTGAAACATGTTATGAATTTTCTTAAGTTTTGGCGGCAAAGCTAATCTATAAGCTATAGGGCCAATTCTTTCAATAACTTCATACGGTTCAATAAATCTTGGACTCAGTTTCCCTTCCTACCGAATCGTAGTACTTTTTTTTCAAGTCTGCATATGATTTCTGACTGTCAGAAGTAGCCTTCAAACTGTCACGGATGATTCAAACTTTATCTTCAGTTTCTCAGATTAAGTCGACTTTCACTAGCTTGGATTCACTCAATTCATACCAATACAACGAAGTCTTACATTTTCTTCCATAAAGAGCTTCAAATGGTGCCATTTTTATGCTGGATTGATAACTATTGTTATCTGCAAATTCAGCTAACAGTAAATATCTTTCCTAGCTACCTCCAAAATCAAGTATGCAACACCTCTACATATCTTCCAAAATCTAAATCACTTGTTCTGACTGCCCGTCAGTCTGAAGATGAAACGCAGTGCTGAAATTTAGCTTTGTACCTAGAGCTTCTTACAATTTACTCCAAAATCTCGATGTAAACCTCGGATCTCGATCTGAAATAATGGATGTAGGAACCTCATGTATCTTCATAATCTCTGATATATACAATTCTGCTAACTTCTTAAGCGAAAAGTCTATTCTGACTGAGATAATATGTGCCGATTTAGTCAATCTATCAACAATCACCTAGATTGAATCTTTCTTTCTCGGAGTCACAGGTAATCTAGATGCAAAATCCATCGTGACATGCTCCCATTTCCACTTAGGTATCACGACAAGTTGTAACAAACCCGTTGGTACCTGATATTCTACTTTGACTTGTTGACAAATCAAACACTTTGCCACAAATTCACAAATCTCCCGTTTCGTACCTGGCCACCAATACATTCTTTTCAAATCACAGTACATTTTTGTACTACCTGGATGAATGGAATACATGTTACTGTGAGCTTCAAAAAGAATGTCATTTTTCAAATTTGAATTATTTGGAACACAAATTCTATTGTGATAACGTAACATACCATTATCATCAATGGTATACTCTGAACTCAACTTGTCCCGAACCATTTGTCGTTTCAACACCAATTTTGGATCATTATCTTGCAACTCTTGAATTCGTTGAAGGAACATAGGTTTCGTTCTTAATTTTGCTAATACAGAACCGTCTTCATTAAGAGACAAATGAGCATTCATCGCTCGAAGTGCAAACAATGACGACTTTCGACTAAGTTCATCTGCAACCACATTAGCCTTCCCCAGGTGGTAATCAATAGCCATGTCATAATCTTTTAGTATCTCTAACCACCGTCTCCATCTCAAATTCAGCTCTTTCAGACCACTAAATGTAACGCCGCAAACCAAGCCTAGACGTTATAGCCGTATCTGGTAATGTCACACGATAGTGTTTTTGAAACCTCGTCGTTACGTTGAAAACATTCCATGTTATTATCTTTAGTAAACCTTTGTTAGAACTTAGGAAGTTCCCTTTATTCATTTAAAACATTTGTTTTGAAACATCCCTTGTTGCAGAAGCTTTAATAAAATAGTTTAAGTGATCATGCGTTTAGAAACTACTTTAACTTTTTGAAAACTGAATTTCCTACGACCAGCAGGTATAAATCCATAAAATAAAATAAATAAATAAATACCCAAAATTTAAAACCAAAGTTCAAGAGGGTCCTTAAATTACAACCCAAATAATCAATAATAATTAAATCATAAAACGTAAATTGAAAACCATGAAGTCCAAAAATTACTGTGGTCACCACTGAGTCTTCCATCGCACCGATCCGTCTAAGTCTGGGGATTACTTGTGTACATTAAACAAAAAAGTGTGAGTTTACATAAAATCAGTGCATAATCTCGAAGAAACAAACAAACAATCATTTTTCACAGTACCCTTTTTAGCCTTAGTCCATCACAGTATCAGTAGCAATAATAGTTATGCAGTAGCAAAATCCTACCCATCCAGCCTCTACACACCATCTCCGTCCAACCCAACACTACATGTGGGGATATAATCAACCCACCCATCCCTATACTCCAAGCAGTACCGAATGCGGCACAAAATAGTAGTTTGCAGCTAAACTGCCAGTAAATTGGGCTTAAAGTCTTTCAGTACAGTTCCTCCGAATAACAATCCCCAACCCAATGCAATGGAACATACAATGGATGATATGCTATTATGTAATTTCAGTACATATATTCGGTTCAGATATTAACATGCTTAGTACAGAAATCATTTAGTCAATTTCACACATTCATGGGTCTAAGTAGTGCTTACCGACCTTACAGTAGGCTCACAGTCGACTTGGGCGACCCGTGCAACCTTCGAAACATTCTGGTAAAAATGGGCCCACACGCTCGTGTGTGCCCGTGTGATCCATTTTTAATGTAACCTATGCTAGCTAAATATTCATATATGTTTTTACTACTTACTTATATGTTTATTCAAAGCTGTCTACTAGAGTCATTGTCACTAAATTATTTATATCCTGAGCTAAAGAATTCCAAATTAAGATCCGCTTGATGTTTTCGAAACTACATTCAAATACCTTTCTGCCATAAAATTTTTAGATTTTATAGTTTATCAAATAAGTACAGTAAAATCTTCAAATCTATCCCAATTCTGCTATTTGATAGCTTCAACCTTTCCTTACTAAAAATTATTTATCTCTTAGTACGAAAGTCGGATTATGCTTCTGTTTATTTTTCTTAAAAATAGACTCGTTAAGGATTTAAACATATAAATTTAAGCACCTAATTATTTTTTTACAATTTTTGATGATTTTTCCAAAGTCAAAACAGGGGAACCCGAAATCATTCTGACCTTGTCTCACAAAATGACTGTGTCTTCCATGAAAAAATAGACTCAATAAACTTTAATTTCGTATTTTATTCAACCTCTGACTCAATTTCAACACTTTTTGATGATTTTTCAAAGTTAGACTACTTCTGCTATCCAAAACTATTTTAGTGTAGAATGTTGATTTCCAAGTTTATTACACCCTTATTTCCTTTCTCTACAATTTTTTTCATTATTTTCTCTTATTTCTCTTATTTCTCGACAGCAAGCAATTTTGGCTTTTCACTGAATCTCATTTTCTGCATTTTGGGTACACACCTGGTATAGTTTCTGATGCGTAAGCACTCATAAGCATCCAAAACCTAAAAGTCGACCAACAAATCTCTAGATTAATCACTTAATTCGTTTTCAATCAACCAATTTTGGAATGAACTCGACTAAAAACCTAACAAAACCCTTACCTCACTTGAGTAACCATGGCTTTGCCCATTCACAGTGTCGATTCAAAACCACCAGTCCCTTGATTAACTCCTAAACACCAAAAATGAATCCCCCTTTTAGTGATTAACCAAGAACGATTAACAATAGACAAAACCGTTACTTGCTGAACACACGCAACCAACAATGAACAACCAAATCAATTGGAAAATAAGGAAAGAAATGAAAGGGGAAAAATAATGGAAATTTCGGCAGCAACTAGGGGAAAGAATCGACAGAGGAAGGAAAGAAGAAGAAGAAAACGTCAGAAAAAGTTCGGGTAAATTGAGAGAAAACCGAAACTCTACTTTTTTTTCTAAAACTAAAAGTTAATCAAATTATTTTCTGATAACCTCTCCCACATTATCTCCTAAAATCACTCCCTATTAACCCACTAAAACGCAACTACTCAGAATTTTTTCCCAACACAACTCTTAGTCAAAATTGAAGCAAAAATATTGTCTCAACGCCATCACAGAGAATTGAACACAGGACCTCCTTCACACCAACACTCCACTTATCCACCAGACCAGCAGGCCCATTCTGTTAATTATTTGCCATCTTTTACTTAAAAGCCTACTGACCAAAGATAGGCCTTATTCATAAAAATACCAAAATTTCCCCAAGTCCTGGCTTGAACTTGGGACCTTTTATACACCTAGAACACTTAACCACTGAAGCAGATACACAGTTGTGTCACACCTTTGCAAGAACAAAAATAAAAATTATGATGCGTTACAACTCTACCCCTTTAAAAGAAAATTTCGACCTCAAAATTTACCTGATCAGAACAAATAAAGATACTGCTGACGCTTCGTATCCTCAGGCTCCCACGTGGCCTCGTCAGTGCTATGATTATACAATAGAACCTTCATCAAAGGAATAGACTTCCTCCTCAGAACCTTTACGTCACAATCCAGAATCTGGACAGGCTCCTCCTCAAAGGTCAAGTCTGGCCTAACCTCAATCCCCTCAACAGGGACACTATGACTACAATCAGAGCGGTAACGCCTCATCATAGAGACATGGAGAACATCATGGAAACAATCCAACATCGGAGGTAGCTCCAACTGATAAGAAACTGGTCTCACTCGCTTTAGAATATGGTAAGGTCCAATAAACCTAGGGCTCAACTTGCCCTTACGACCAAACCTTAGTACCTTCTTACATAGTGAGACCTTGAGAAAAACGAAGTCCCCTATAGAATACTCGATCTCAAGCCTCTTCAAATCCATATAAGGTTTCTTCTTGTCAGAAGCCGCTTTCAAACGATCCCGAATCAATCTAGCCTTATCCTCTGTCTCAAAGACCAACTCAGGACCCAGAACACACCGCTCGCCCAACTCAGTCCAACATAAAAGAGTGCGACACTTACGACCGTACAGTGCCTCATAAGGTGCCATCTGGATGCTAGACTGGAAGCTATTATTATACGCAAACTCCGTTAACGGTAAATAATCCTCCCAACTACCTCGGAAATCAATAGCACAGCTCTTTAACATATCCTCCAGTACTTGAATCACTCTCTCTGATTGACCATCGGTCTGAGAATGGAACACAATACTAAATTCCAACCTTGAACCTAGAGTCTCATGCACCTTTTTCCAAAATCGAGACGTGAAATGAGGATTTCTATCAGAGATGATCAAAATCGGTACCCCATGCAGTTTCACTACCTCAGAAATATAGAGCTTCGCCAGCTTCTACAAAGAATAATTTATTCTAACTGAGATGAAGTGTGCAGACTTAGTCAATCGATCCACGATGACCCACACTGAATCTTTCTTAGTGGGTGTTAAAGGCAACCCACTAACAAAATCCATCATTACTCGTTCCCACTTCCATAGCTGAATTTTAATCGGCTGCAACAATCCCAAAGGCAACTGATGCTCAGCCTTAACCTGCTGGCAAGTCAGGCATCTAGCCACAAAATCCGTAACCTCTCACTTCATAGCATAGAATAAGGGCTACTATGCACCGCTCTCAAAATAGACTGCCCCAAGTCCGAATCATTCGACACATATCCGGCCTCAGAAACACAACACACCCTCAAACTTCCACCTAAAGTCCGTAGTGCTACCACTCTCAATCTGTTGGAACCGAAGACCCAAAGACTCATCTTCTAGGTTTCTACCCTTAATCTGCTTGATCCAAGTTAGCTTGACTTGAAGCTCAGCCAAAAAATTCCCATCGTCGAACAAGCTAAGTTTAATGAACATCGCTCTCAGATCAGTCATATCCCTATGGCTAAATGCATCGGCTACCACATTAGCCTTGCCAGGATGGTACTCAATGGTACAGTCGTAATCCTTAAGCAGCTCAACCCATCTTCGCTGCCCTCGATTCAGCTCCTTCTGAGTAATGAGATACTTGAGGCTTTTGTGATCAGTGTAGATGATACACTTCTCACCAAACAGATAATGCCTCTAGATTTTCAATGCAAAGTCTACGGCAGCCAACTTCAAATCATGCGTTGGATAGTTCACCTCGTGTCTCTTAAGCTGATGAGACACATATGTAACCACCTTACCATCCTGCATCAATACAAATCCCAAACCGACATGTGATGATTCACTATAAACCGTGAACTCCTTTAAGTACAATCTTAAGCTTCTTACAGCTCTATTTCTGCGCATTAGTCCAGTCAAACGATACACCTTTAAGTAGCAGCTTAGTCAAGGGTACTGTGATCAGTGAAAATCCTTCCATAAACCGTCGGTAATAACCTGCCAGCACCAAAAAGTTACGGATCTTAGACACATTCTTAGGCTGCTTCCAATCCAATACAACCTCAATTTTTCGAGGATCGGCTCGAATCCCCTCAGCAAACACCACATGACCCAGAAATGTTACTTCACGTAACCAAAACTCGCACTTGCTGAACTTAGTATAGAACTGTTTTTCCCTCAAAATCTGAAGAACAATCCTAAGGTGCTTATCATGCTCATCCTCAGTCCTCGAATAAACCAATATGTCATCGATGAACACCACTACAAATCAATCTAGGTAGGGCTGAAACACTCAGTTCATCAGACCCATAAAAGCTGTCGGTGCATTAGTCAGTCCAAATGGCATTACTAGGAACTCGTAGTGACCATAACGAGCCCTAAATGCCGTCTTATGCACATCAGCCTCCTTAACCCTCAACTGATGATACCCAAAATGCAAGTCAATTTTGCAGAACACAAACGCCCATCGAAACTGGTCAAACAAATCATTAATCCTCGGAAGTGGATACATGTTCTTAATAGTCAACTTATTTAGTTGTCAGTAGTTGATACACATCCTCATGGATCCATCATTTTTCTTAACAAACAGTACCGGTGCTCCCCATAGGGACACACTAGGGCGGATGAACCCACGATCCAATAACTCTTGAATTAAAGCCTAAAGCTCTGTAAGCTCCTTCGGTGCCAATCGATAGGGAGCGATAGACATCAGAGCTGTACCGGGGACAAGCTCAATCCCAAACTCTACTTCCCGAATCAGAGGTAAACTTGGTAGCTCTCGCATACTTCCCCTAGAAGGCGATCTTAAAGAACTCCCAGGTTGGACGTTCGGGTTGAGTGCCCTCCTTAATAGTAAGCCACCACTGATGAGCCTCATCACGCAGCAGCGAGACCGCACCCTTTAATTTCTGCTCGGAGGAGTAATCCAGGTCATCCATGATCCTCTCCGTGGAATCAATCCAATACTTGACCATATTAGAGGCGACCCCAGTGACACCCCTGAAGAGCTCAGCTCCAAATGGAGTCGTTCATTAAGAGACAAATGAGCATTCATCGCTCGAAGTGCAAAAAATGACGACTTTCAACTAAGTTCATCTGCAACCACATTAGCCTTCCCCAGGTGGTAGTCAATAACCAGGTCATAATCTTTTAGTATCTCTAACCACTGTCTCTATCTCAAATTCAGCTCTTTAATACCACTAAATGTAGAGCCCCAAACCCAATCTAGACATTATGGATGTATCTGGCAATGTCACACGATACTGTTTCTGAAACCTCGTTGTTACGTTGAAAATATTCTATGTTATTATGTTTAGTAAACCTTTGTTAGAATTTAGGAAGTCATCTTTATTCATTTAAAACATTTGTTTTGAAACAACCCTCTTGCAGAAGCTTTAATAAAACAGTCTAAGTGATCATGCATTTAGAAACTACTTTAACTTTTTAAAAATCAAATTTCTTACAACCAGCAGGTACAAATTTATAAAGTAAAATAAATAAATAAAAACCCAAAATTTAAAACCAAAGTCCAAGAGGATCCTTAAATTACAACCCAAATAATCAATAATAATTAAATCATAAAACGTAACTTGAAAACCATGAAGTCCAAAAATTACTGTGGTCACCGCTCCATCACACCGATCCGTCTAAGTCTGGGAATTTCCTATGCACATAAAACAAAAAGGGTGAGTTTACGTAAACTCAGTGTGTAATCTCACAGAAACAAACAAACAATCAGTATTCATAGTGCATAGTTGAACAGTCTTGGGACTAAACCCTTTTCAGTATCAATGGCAGTTTGGGACTTGGCCTATCTCCGTACTATGTCAAAAATGCAGTAGGGCCTTAGCCCATCACAGTATCAGTAGCAATAACAGTTACGTAGTAGCAAAATCCTACCCATCCAGCTTCTACGCGCCATCTTCGTCCAACCCTACACTCCATGTGGGGATATAATCAACACACCCATCCCTACACTCCAAGTAGTACCGAATGCAGCACAAAATAGTAGTTTGCAGCTGAGCTACCAATAAGTTAGGCTTAAAGCCTTTCAGTACACTTCCTCTGAATAACAACCCCCAACCCAATGCAATACAACATACAATGGATGATATGCTATTATGCAATTTCAGTACATATATTCGGTTCAAATATTAACATGCTCAGTACAGATATCATTCAGTCAATTTCACACATTTATGGGTCTAAGTAGCGCTTACTGACCATACAGTAGTTTTACTGTTGACTTGGGTGACCCGTGCAACCTTTGAAACATTCTGGTAAAAATAGGCCTACACGCCCATGTATGCCCGTGTGGCCCACAGCCCAATTTGGCCTTGGCCGTGTGATCCATTTTTAATGTAACTCATGCTAGCTAAATATTCATATATGTTTTTACTATTTTCTTATATGTTCATTCAAAGTTGTCTACTTGAGTCATTGTCACTAAATTATTTATATCTTGAGCTACAAAATTCAAAATTAAGATCTGTTTGAATACCTTTCTACCATAAAATTTTTAGAATTTATAGTTTATTAAATAAGTACGGTAAAATCTTCAAATCTATCCCTATTCTACTGTTTGATAGCTTCAACCTTTCCTTTACTAAAAATTATTTATCTCTTAGTACAGAATTTGGATTATGTTTCCGTTTGTTTCTCTTGAAAATAGACTCGTTAAGGATTTAAACATATAAATTTAATCCCCTAATTTTTTTTTTTTGCAATTTTTGATGGCTTTTCCAAATTCAGAATAGGGGAACCCAAACCTATTCTGACATTGTCTCACAAAATTCATTATATCTCATAACTTACAATTTCATTGCTTACACTATTTTTTCCATGAAAAACTAGACTCAATAAAATTTAATTTCATATTTTATTAAACCTCTAACACAATTTTCATAATTTTTGATGATTTTTTAAAGTTAGACTACTTCTGCTGTCCAAAACTATTTTAGTGCAGAATGTTGATTTCCAAGTTTATTACACCCTTATTTCCTTTCACTACAATTTTCACATCATTTTCTCTTATTTCTCTTATTTCTCGACAGCAAGCAATTTCAGCTTTTCGCCAAATCCCATTTTCTGCATTTTTAGTACACACTTGGTATCGTTTCTGATGCGTAAGCACTTCTAAGCCTCCAGAACCTAAAAATCGACCAACAAATCTCTAGGTTAATCACTTAATTTGTTTTCAATCAAACAATTTTGGAAGGAACTCGACTAAAAAACTAACAAAACCCTTACCTCGCTTGAGTAACCATGACTTCACACAATCACAGCATCGATTCAAAACCACCAGTCCCTTGATTAACTCCTAAACACTAAAAAGGAACCCCCTTTTAGAGATTAACCAAGAACGATTAACAATAGAAAAAATCGTTACTTACCGAACACACGCAACCAACGATGAACAGCCAAAAAAATTAAAAAATAAAGAAAGAAACGGAAGGGGAAAAATAATGGAAATTTCGGCAGCAACTAGGGGAAAGAATTGGTAGAAGAGCGAAAAAAGAAGAAGAAAACGTGAAAATAAAGAAAGAAACACATAACATTTCTCGCCTAGTGTCTCTAGATTTTTAAAGCAAACACAATTGCAGGATAATTCTTCTCATGTGGTTTTAACTGCAGAGAAGCATATGCCACTACTTTTCCCAACTGCATCAGTACACAACCTAATCTATTTAAAGACGTATCACTGTAAACAACATACGGTACACTCGATTCTAACTGAGTCAAGACCGGAGCTTCTATTAGCATTTTCTTCAACTGATCAAAACTTTGCTCACACTCATCAAGCCAAACAAATTCTACATTTTTCTGTAGTAATCGAGTCATTGGTAAAGCAATCATCGAAACCTTATTGAAAATTCAGCGGTAATATCCTGCTAAACCTAGAAAACTTCGCACTTCTGTTGTATTCTTTGGAGTTTTCCAATTCACCACTACGGATACTTTATGCGGGTCCAATTTACTGAACTTTTCATACAACTATTTCTTCCTCAAGGTCTGTAGCACAATTGTCAAGTCTGTGCATGCTCAGTTTTTATCTTGGAATAGATTAGTATATCATCAATAAATACAGCCACAAATATTTCCAGATAAAGTTGAAAAATTTGATTCATTAAATCTGGAGACACTATTTATACGGCGAGAAATGCTGTAGGAGCATTGGTCAAACCAAATGGCATTACCAAAAAATCATGGTGACCATACCGAGTTCTGAAAGCAGTCTTCGGCACATCACACTCTTTAACCTTCAACAGATAATACCTGGATCTGAGATCTATCTTCAAAAATACTATAGCAACTTTCAGTTGGTCAAACAAATCGTCAATACAAGGCAAAGGATATTTATTTTTAATTGTAACCTTATTCAACTGTCTGTTGTCTATACACAGTCTCAAAGAACCATATTTCTTTTTCACAAATAAGACAGGTGCACCCCAATGAGGCATACTCGGTTTGATGAACCCTTTGTCCAATAACTCTTGCAGCTATGTCTTTAACTCCTTTAACTCAGCTAGTGTCATACGGTATGGTGTTATCGATATCGGAGTTATTTTTGGAATTACATCAATTATGAATTCAACTTCACAATCAGGTGATAAACCTGGCGACTCATCGGGAAACACATCAGTAAACTCATTAACAACCGATAACTATTCTAGCTTTGATTTAGAATCTCAGGTATCAAGAATATAGGCTAAAAATGCCTCATTACCTTTCTGCATTAGTTTCTGAGCTGAAAGAGCTGAAATAATTCTAACAATTTCCTTCGAATTCTCAGACTCAACAGTAATCATTTCACCTGTCTGACATTTCAGATCAATCTGTTTTTCTCTACAATTTACTACAGCATCAAGCTTTGTCAACCAATCCATTCCCAAAAAAATCAAATTCTCGAAAGAGTACCAACATCAAATCAGCAGGAAATTCACAGGTTTGGCCTAATGGATTAGTGACTTGAATATCATAATCAGTAAACTCAATAGGCCTTTTCTTTTTTGTTACTAATGCAGTGTAAATATAAGAATGCATGGATCCAGGGTCAATCAATGCATACACAATAGTATCAAAAAGAAAGAATGTACCAGCTATTACGTTCGAAGCTGTAGCTTCCTCCCTCGCTTGGATAGCATAAGTATGTGCAGGTGCCCTAGCCTCTGACTGGGCAGCAAAATCTCTCATACCCGAACGACTAGTCCCAGCAACACTGTTTTGTCCCGAACATTTTCTTCTTTGGGAAGTGGCTATCTTTTTTCTTTTTCTTCTTCTTCCTCTCTTTGAAACAGAGGGCAATCTCGAATGAAATAATCAGTGGCTCTACATTTATAACAAGCTCCTGCCTTACCTTTGGGCTTAGGAACACTTTCACCTACCTACACTATTTACATTTGGGCTTAGGAACATTTTGCACACTACCCACACTAGCTGTAGGTCTAATATTCATCCCGTAATCTTATTGAATCGCCTTATTCTTATTTGATCATTCCGACATTGGAGTGGCTCGACTAAAATCATCTCTAGACTTTTTAGCCAGAATTATTGGAAATAACTTCGAAGAACTTCACTTGTAAGATTATTTATTCCTTCTGTCTCTCTGTATTTTTCTGTTATATACCTCTTCCAATTTCTAAGCACGACCTGATAAAATGACAAATTTTCGTATTTTTATGCCCCCAATCATCATTATAATTTCATCATTCAGTCCTTCCTCAAACCGAATACACATTTCTTCTTCGGTTGGTACAATTTCACGGGCATATCTGCTGAGGTATACAAATTCCCTCTCGTATTCAGCTACTGACCGATTTCCTTGTCACAAGTCAAGAAATTCCCACTTCTTTTTATCCAAATATCACTTGCCAACATATTTCTTTCTAAATTCACTCTGAAAGAATTCCCAAGTGATTTTCTCTTTCGGCACCACGACCACTATAGTCATCCACCAATTATAAGCATTTTCTTTTAGTAGTGACACAGTACATCTTAGATAATCTTCAGAAGAACAAGTTGATTCCTCAAAAACACTTATTGTGTTCTGAAGCCAGTACTCCATTTTGACAGGATCATCATCTGACCTACCTCAGAATTCTTCGGCCCCACATTTTCTAAATTTTTTGTTCGGAGTACGTTTACTGGATTCAATCATCGGAGGAGGTAGAGATAATACCAGAGGCACTTCGAAAGGTGCAGTAGGGGGAGGAGGTTGTTGAGCCTGATTTCTTTCTTGCATAAATTCATTAAACCATTGATTCATAAACCCAAAGAACATATTTTTAAGTTCTTGTTCTTGAACCAGAGAAATTGGAACGTTACTACTTGTCTCGTGCTCAGATATATGTACTATACTATTGACCTCATCATGTTCAACATGTTTAGATCTATCTGACATCTTCACAATCTATAAGAAAAATAAGAGTTAGATTGGATCATACACATCACACTATCACAGATTTATATGGCATGTATTTCTAGACACTTTATACATTACTATCATTCTGAGAATGAACTAAACCGAAGCTCTGATACCAATAAATGTAATACCCCTAACCCTTATCCATTACCGAAACAGGGTTACAGAGCATTACCGAACTTTACAAATTAAATACGGACATTTCTCAATTACACATATTAAGAATCAATCATATAACACTCACATTATCCCTTATATGGACCTTCGAGGCCCAATATTCACCTTAGAAGTGAATCGGGACTAAACTGGGTACTAAGGAAATTTTTTCCAAAATTTTTAAAAATTTCTTAGAACCAGGGGACACATGCCCGTGTCTCTGCCCGTGTGGATGAAAATAGGTTATTTTAAGGCCACTTTTCTCAACCATTTTGACATTAATCTGCACTCAACATTCATATACACCAATATTTCCCAACCAAGCAATCAATACAAGCTAAAACATGTTCTCAACATGACATAACATCACAAATATTGCATTTATTTATGCTTACCTATTTAATTCATTTCATTGATTTATCAAATTCTACTACTAATTACATACATACAAACGTTTAATATTCACAACCACAATTCAAACTATTTCATTGCCAAACCAACCTTATACATGCCATATAAACCAAAATTTACATTACAAAAACTACCGAAATAAATTGGATAGTGTAGCTTGATGTGTTGATCCGATCTTCCGACTACATGTTAATCTACAAGAACATTAAACAACACAAGTAAGCTTAATGAAGCTTAGTAAGTTCAACAGGTTAAACATTGATCTTACCGAACTTAATATAATATAATAAATTAAATTGTAAATAAATCATACATTTGTCTCTGTCAAATACAATATAATCAATAAACACACTTCATTCAGATCAATATCAATAATAATTTATAAATATTTCAATTCAATCACATAAGTCTCTTACAATTCCTTACTGAATCGAAGAACGTCTTACGGATATGAGTACATCGTTCTTTTTGTTCCATAGTCCAACTATGGTCTTACGCATGTATTGCCATGGCCCTACCATGGTCTTATATTTGTAGTGTCATAACCCAATTATGGTCTTATCATCAGAATGCCATAGCCCAGCTATGGTCTTACACATGTATTTATATTGCCATGGTCCAAACATGGTCTTACGTTCAAGGTGCCATAACCCAGTTATGGTATTTTCATTAAAATGCCATAGCCCAGCTATGGTCTTACATTTAAACATTGCCATGGTCCAACCACGGTCTTATCCTCAATTCATTCTTTGCCACGGAACGATCGTACTCAATCCTGCATTCTACTCGTTTTAAACATTCAGTTCAATTTTCATACTTTTACAATAATCTTAATTTCAACAAAAAAATATGAATAAATATATTATATCATTCCTATATTGACGAATAATCATTAACCATATGAACTTACGTGGGTTGGATTGTAAAATTGGTAATAGTTTAGAGACTACTCGACTAATTTCCCTTTTTCTCGTTGATCTACGAGCTCTTGATCTAAAATGTAAAATTTTTCATTCATTAGCATATATTTCAATTTTAGCCCACTTCAAAATTTGTACCCCTCAACTTTTGAAATTACACAATTACCTCAACTTTTACAGTTTTTGTAATTTAGTCCTTCACTAATTTGGTCCTAAAATCAATTTCTATTGAAATTACTTGATAAAATCTTCATATAACAAAATTAAAACTTCAAATCCATGTTAATTAATCATAAAAATCCATCACTCATAAATGGTAACTTTCAAAATCATCCATTGAATCCAAAACTAATGAATGAGATAGTTGGACCTAATTGTAAAAGTCTCAAAAACATAAAAATTTCAAGAGAAAAACAAGAATTAAACTTAGATGAAGTAAAAATATAAAAACCAGATTAAGAAGTTCTCTAATGGCTATTTTTGGCTAAGAATTGAAGAAGAATTGCCTAGAAATCTTTAGATTTCTTTTTATTTAAGCTTAATTTCACCAAATTTATAATTTTTCCCTTAATTCACCTAATTCCAAGATTTTTTCTGCTTATGCCGCCACAGCGGTGTCTAACTTCCCTTTTAGTCCTCCCTTATTTAGTATTTATTCTATTTAATCAATTTAGTAAGTTTTACACCTTTTTCAATTTAGTCCATTTTAATTAATTAATTATCGAAACGATAAAATTTTCTAATGAAACTTTAATACTACCTTAATGACACTCCGTAAATATTTATAAAAATATTTACAGATCAGTTTATAAAATCAAGGTCTCGATACCTCATTTTCAAAACTAATTAATCTAACAAATATTTTTAAAGCATAATTCACTAATTCATAAGCCTTCCTAAATTCACAATCGACTCATAAACATTATATAATGAAATTTACGAGCTCACTTGTCGGATTTAGTGGTCTCAAACCACTATTTCCAACACCACTAAAAATTAGGCTGTTACAACAGAGCTAGAACTTTAGTATCGCAATCTGTGCAGCCTTAGGCAATTTATTCGATTCAAACAAGCCTAAGTCAAAAGATGATTCAAATAGAATTCCTCCAAGGCACTAATGAAAAGCAAAGCGGAAGCAACACAAAAGTCGAAAGAACTCAAAAGAAGAATAAAGTCACAGAAAAGAAAGAACACAAGAGAGAATGTTTGAATGAATGCTCTCAAGAATTCTATTACTCAATGAATGAATTACAATGAGGGGAGGAGGTCTCTATTTATAGTTAAGCCTCCCCTAAATCAACTGTACACATTAAAGTACATTAATGGTTAGGATTAAAAGTTATCTACAAATCAAACCTCTAAGATTACATATCTTTGAAGATTACGTTCTATATTTTCCATGCTTTATAGATGGGTCTTCAATCTCTCCAAGAAACAGGCCACTCCAGTTGGGCCAAATGACCTGTCTTGAACATGATGGATCGCACAATTATGCCATGGTTACGGGATCTCATGCGCAACCCATGATATTCTCCTCTACCTGTTCTAGTGACGCCCTTATCGTGTTATCCGTATTAAACTGGTCTATCTTGTCTTGGAACTACCACAAGGCCTCAACATGTTCCCAACTTGTTTCACTGTCAGGAAGTCCCTTCCACCGAACTAAGTATTCATGCTACGACCTATAATACTTTCATCTGATCACATGGTCTGCCTCAATGCTTTCAACTTTACTATCGTAAGAGACTTTCACCCATATTGGTTCTTTTTCAGACTTGCCTCAATTTGGATCCTCATGATCTTCATGGAATGGCTTAACCATACTGACATGGAATACTAGATGAACCTTAAGTTTTGGTGGTAACTCAAGTTTATTTTCCTAGTGTAGACAAGCTCTAGCTAAGTAATTTTGTTCTTATCAATCCTTCGTAAAATGATAA
This sequence comes from Gossypium raimondii, assembly GCF_025698545.1. NCBI lineage: Eukaryota > Viridiplantae > Streptophyta > Magnoliopsida > Malvales > Malvaceae > Gossypium > Gossypium raimondii. Next base: position 12,123,075 of record NC_068572.1, on the reverse strand, counting down.
GTTACTAGATTTGGTGCTATATAACGGGCCATAAAAGTATTGAGTGTGGGTGGTTGTTGCCCCATCACTATCTCGAACGGACTTTGGTTCGTGGCCCCACTTCGCTGCAAGTTGTATGAAAATTGGGTCACCTCAAACAACTTTGGCTAGTCCCTCTGTGTGGCACTGGAAACACAAAAATTTTCACATTTTTACATACCCTTTTTAACTTGAAATCATACAGTTTCGATAAAATTCTTGTTGAAAAAATAATTAATTTTTACAAAATAATTAAAGTGCACTTAAAATATGAACATGTTTAATTTTATTTAATTTTATAATTAATTTTGATGAATTTTGGTTATTTTCGACAGATATGCACAAAGGGTGAAAATGGCTCGACAGACACTGCTAGAAGCGCAAAATCGAGAAGCAATTTAAAGTATCGAGTTGAACTAAATTTTAGCCTAAGATAGTCCAAAATTATATGTATTAATTCATAATATAATTAATTTTAATTTATATCCAATTTATTTTGGGTTAATAAATTATTATTAATTAATTATGAAAAGTGGTCTAGTTGAACTGAACCGAGTGAACCGAACCAACCAAGAAATGGACAGCCCAAAAGCCGTCCCAAGAGCTGACCCAAATCAGCTTATTAGCTGATTATTTAAGCTTGAAAAGAGGCCCTTGAAGACTTGTTCAAGTGGCATTCAAACCCCTCCACAACTGGTGGCTTTATATATTTGCCCCAAGCCTAAATTAGCAAAGTTGAAACTATCAACCTTGCCACATGTGTGGCCGGCCAAGGGAGGGCTCTTTGGCTGATAATTTTAGCAGCCCTCCTCAGCTATAAAAACCCCCTTAGGCTGGTCACTTTAAAAACACACCTCAAGCATTCACATCTTTCATCTCTTCTCTCCACTTTCTCTCTTATTTTCCATTCCAAAATTTCCATGCTCTCTTGCCGATTTCTCCTCTTGGGAAAAGGGCATTCATCAGCTATTTGGAGCAACAATTAATTGTTCATAGCAGCATTGGTTGACGAGGACAACGGATAAGGAAGAACAGAGCAACTAATCAAGCCACGAAAAAACACCGGATTTGATTCTTGTTCACTATCTCTTTAATTTTTGTTGTAGTTATGCTGAACATGTCTATGAATATTTATGTTGTTGAAATGGTTAATTTAATCAATTTAGCTTGAATTTAATTCGTGTTAGGTTGATTGCATTTCGTTTGTTAAAATTATTAAAATTGTGTTTATGTTGTTATAGGACTCGGTAAGAAGCTTGATTAAGTAAAATCATGATTAAGTTATTCTTGCATTACAATTGTTAGGTAACTAATGAATTAATTATTGAAATGGACTGAAATTGTAATTAATGGATACAGTACTTAATCAGTACATGTTTAATCATCTAAGGTAGCTGAGGGTTAGATTAGCAACGGTATCTGACGATACATTTGCCTTGCTTAACTTGCAAGATTAATGTGATTAAACTGTTTCAAGGTTAGGATACTTTGTTACCTCACATAGTCTTTTATGTGCTTATTAAATCGAGTTAATTGTTTGAATTGACATAGGGATATGTACATGAGATTATTTCGATTTAATAAGTGTGTATGTGCAATAGCATATTTGCCAAATAAGATTTGTTAAATCAATTGAATTGACATAGGGCTATAGTCAAGAGATAAGTGGATTTTGGTAGGTGAGTATGTTCATAAGTTAGCAAATTACCGAGTTGCCGTGAACTTATTCGTAATAATATAAACATGAGTTTAATAATTTTAAGTTAAGAAATGTAATTAATCTAACACTATTATGTCATCTTGATTAAAATCGTATTTTGAAACCGTGCATTTGAGTTTTATTTATTTAGTTTACTTAGTTTAAAATCTTAGTTTTTAATCACCCTCTTCAAACAAAATATTTTTCTTCACCAAAGTGTTTTAAATAGCATTCATAAATAATTCTTTTCACAGTCCCTATGGGTACAATAACTCGACATTTAATTGTCACTTTATTACTTGTTACGATTGTGTACACTTGCACATTTCCGTCGTTCCAAGTTTTTGGCGCCGTTGCCAGGGACTGTGTTTTAAAAAAGTCATTATTTGTGAAGTTGTTAGTTTTTCATTTTGGTTTATTTTTCTGTTCAAATTTTAACTTAGTTAATTTTTCTGTGAGTTTATGAGTATTGACCGAATCATCGATTTACTCCCTGTAGACCCTGAGATTGAACGAACTTTTCGACAGCGAAGAAGACAAGCAAGTCAGAGAAGGACTGAAGATATGAACTTTGAAAATCTAATTCAAGGAAATGGAGCAAACCTTACTCAAAATCCTATCTTCATGATCTTATTGCTGATGTTCCAAATGCTTCAAACAGTGCGCTAATTCAGTGGAATGTCTATCGAAAATCCTCACCTACACTTAAGACTGTTTATGGAGGTGAGCAATTCTTTCAAGTTAGCCAGAGTACCTAAAAATACATTACGATTGAAGATGTTCCCTTATTCACTAAGGGACAGAGCTCGAGCTTGGTTGAACTCATTACCACCAAACTCAATTTCAACATGGCAAGAGTTAGCAGAAAAATTCCTTTTGAAGTATTTCCCGCCTAGCAAGAATGCTAAGTTGAGGAATGAGATCACTGGTTTCCAAAAAATGGATGATAAGTAATTGTATGAGGCATGGAAAAGGTACAATGAATTATTACAGAAGTGCCCTCATTACGGAATCCCACATTGCATACAACTTGAGACATTTTATAATGGTCTCAATGCTCACACGAGGATGGTAGTGGATGCTTCTGCTAATGGTGCTCTCCTTTCTAAGTCTTATAATGAGGCTTATGAAATTATTGAGAGAATTTCCAGCAACAATTATCAATGGCCAACCAATCGAACAGCGTCAGGAAGACGAGTCACTGGAATACATGAAGTAGACGCTCTTACTTTACTCGCATCTCAAGTACTTCACTCGCATCTCAATTATCATCAATATCCTCAATGTTAAAAAATATTACTACTAATGGGTGTAATCGTTTTGCAGTACAGCCACTTAATCAATTTGAAAATGTAGCTTGTGTTTATTGTGGGGAAGGACATTTGTTCGAAGAATGTCCATCGAACCCAGACTCTGTGTATTACATGGGTAACCAGAACCAAAATTGAGGAAGGCAATGGCTGCAATCCAATTTCTATAACCCATCATGGCGAAACCACCCGAATTTTTCCTCAAGTAACCAAGGGGCAGGAACTAGTAACAATTATGTCCAACCTAGATCAACCTAGCCACTTAGTTTTTCCCAACAAGCTTAGAAACCAACCCAAGTTGAACCATCCAACAGCCTAGAGAATCTCTTGAAGGCATACATGGTGAAAAATGATGCCTCTCTAAGGAATTCGGAGAATCAAGTGGGCCAGCTTGCAACTAAACTCAGAAACCGACCACAATGTGTTTTACCTAGTGATATGGAGAATTCGAGGAATCCAGGGAAGGAGTATTGTAAAGCGTTAACATTGAGAAGAGGAAAGACTTTAGAGCCCAATTCCGTTGAAGTTGAGAAGGAGCCAACTGACGCTCAAGGCTCAGAGGAAGTTCAACCGAGTGTTAAAATTCTAGTTTTACCAAAAATTAAATCTGTAAAATCTCACAAGGTCACTTCTGAACCAGCTAATTCTGATCAACTAATAACTCTGTTAGATGCAGAATTTCCACAGAAAACGAATTAACCAGTTCCAGTAAAGAAACTTCCACCACCCTACCCTCAAAAACTTCAGAAGCAGAAGCAGGAAATTCAATTCGAGTAGTTCCTAGGCGTACTCAAGCAACTTCATATCAACATCCCGTTAGTTGAAGCACTTGAACAAATATCAAACTACGTCAAATTCATGAAGGATATCCTATCTAAAAAATGAAGGCTTGGAGAATTTAAGACAGTAGCCCTAACGAAGGAATGCAGTGCATATCTTCAAAACAACCTACCCCCAAAATTAAAAGATCCTCGATGTTTTACCATACCTTGCAATATTGGAGCAACATATTGTGGTAAGGCACTATGTGACTTCGATGCTAGTATTAACTTGATGCCCATGTCAATATTTAGGAAGTTAAGGATAGGTGAAGTTAGACCTACTACGGTTACACTTCAATTAGCAGATCGATCTTAGGATAGGTGAAGTTGGGGATAGGAAAAATCAAGGACGTATCGGCACGTGTAGAAAAAATTATCTTTCCTGCTGACTTTATGATTTTAGACTTTGAAGTAGACAAAGAGGTGCCAATCATCCTAGGAAGACCATTCTTAGCAACTAAAGGGACCCTTATTGATGTGTAGAAGGGCAAGCTTACTATACGTGTTCAGGATGATCAGGTAACATTTAACGTTTTTAAGTCCATGCGATTTCCTGACAAAACTGATGATTATTCTGCAGTGCCCGATTTAAAGGATTTAATCATGGAGAAGGAACTCAATTATGTTGAGGATCCATTGGAACAAACTTTGACATCAGATCCTCCAAATGATGAAGAGGAGGATGAATACTTAGCTTTGTTAGAAGCTAATCAAAGGGGATTTAATCCGCAATCTCGCTTTGAATCTTTGGAGTTAGAGAAAAAGGATTATGCCCAACCAAAAGCGTCAATCGAGGAGCCACCTAAATTTGAACTGAAGTTACTTCCCTCACATTTGAAATATGTTTATTTAGGTAACTCTTATACTCTACCTGTGATTGTTTCAGTAGAATTAACTACTGAGCAAGAAGAGAAACTCATCCTAGTGTTGAAACAATTCAAGAAGGCTATCGGATGGACCATAGTCGATATTCACAAAATTAATCCATCTGTATGCATGCACAAGATTATCTTAGAAGATGGCAAAAAAGGGACGATTGATGGACAACGAAGATTGAACCTCCATCATAAAGGACGTAGTCAAGAAAGAAATCATCAAGTGGTTAGATGCAGGTATAATTTACCCCATCTAAGATAGTTTATGGGTAAGTCCGGTCCAATGCGTGCCAAAGAAAAGAGGTATCACGGTCATTGAAAACGAGAATAACGAGTTGATACATATGTATGATGTCTATTTTTACTGACATGTTGAGAAATATTTGGAAGTTTTTATGGATGATTTTTCAGTATTTGGAGATACATATGATGATTGCCTAGCCAATCTAGCCATGGTACTAAGGCGATGCGAAGAAATAAACCTTGTACTTAACTGGGAAAAGTTTCATTTCATGGTACAAGAAGGTATTGTTCTAGGGCATCGGATAACAAGACATGGAGTCGAGGTAGATAAAGCAAAGGTAGATGTTATTGAGAAACTCCCACCTCCAATATTTTTAAAGGGTGTTAGGAGCTTTTTGGGCCACGTTAGTTTCTATTGAAGATTCATCAAGGACTTCTCCAAAGTTGCTAAACCCTTATGCAACTTATTGGAGAAGGAAACGGCGTTTAAATTTGATGAGGTGTGCTTAAGAGCTTTCAATATTTGAAGAGTCGGTTAGTCTCGGTACCCATAATAGTCACACCAGACTGGGATTTGCCATTTGAATTGATGTGTGACGCAAGTGACTTTACGGTCGGAGTTATCATGGGTCAGCGAAGGAACAAAGTTTTTCATCCCATCTACTATGCGAGTCAAACTCTGACAGGAGCTCAACTGAATTACACGATAACAGAAAAAGAGTTACTTGCTATTGTGTTTGCTTTTGACAAGTTTCGATCTTATCTTGTAGGTACCAAAGTGACTGTTTATACGGACCCACTCGGTAATTAAGTATTTACTCGCCAAGGAAGACGCTAAGCCGACACCGATCCGATGGGTACTTCTACTTCAAGAGTTCGATCTAGAAATTCAAGATCGAAAGGGAGTGGAAAACCAAGTAGCAGACCACTTGTCTAGATTGGACTCGCAAGAAGGGAACTCTCCTCTTATACCAATTCGAGAGACTTTTCCAGATGAACACATACTGAAGGTAAATAATGTCCATAATACCCCTTGGTTTGTTGATATTGCTAAATTTTTATCTTATGGTTTGATACCGATTGATAAGACGTATCATCAAAAGAAAAAGTTTCTTCACGATATGAAGTACTATATCTAGGATGAACCGTATTTGTTTAAAAAGTGTGTAGATCAAATGATCAGGAGATGCGTGGCAGAAGATAAAGTACATAAAATTTTATACCATTGTCACACAGCTCCGAGTGGGGGACACTTCGGAGGTACACGTACTACAGCCAAGGTATTGCAAGCCGAATTCTTTTCGCCAACACTATTTAAAGATGCATATGCTTAAGTAAGGAGTCTTGATCGATGTCAAAGGGTCGGAAATGTCACCAACAGAAATGAGATGCCTCGAACAAACATCATTGAGGTAGAATTATTCAATGTTTGGGGTATTGACTTTCTCGATCTTTTCCCTCCATATTTTGGTCACAAGTACCTATTAGTAGCAGTAGACTATGTGTCTAAGTGGGTTGAGGCAGAGGCATATCCGACAAACGATGCTAAGGTTGTAATAAAGTTTTTGCAGAAACATGTGTTTACAATGCTTGAAACCCCAAGAGTCATCATCAGTGATGAAGGGTCCCATTTTGTGAACAAGTGGTTGAAATGGTTATTAGATAAACATGGAGTGAAACATAAAGTCGCTACAGCTTACCATCCGCAGACGAATAGGCAAGCTGAACTGGCAAACAAGGAGATCAAAGGCATACTTGAGAAGGTAGTTTGTCTGAACCGACGAGATTGGTCCAAAAGACCGGATGATGCTTTATGGGTTTACAGGACAGCATACAAGACACCTTTAGGGATGTCACCCTATAGGTTAGTCTTTGGGAAAGCCTACCATCTACCTTTGGAGTAAGAACACAAAGCTTACTGGCCTCTCCAACAACTCAACTTGGATCTTAGAAGTGCCAAAGTGAAACGGATGCTTCAAGTTAACGAGTTAGAAGAATTCTAAATGTCTTCATACGATAATGCCAAATTACTTAGGGAGAGACTCAAGAAATGGCATGACAAGCACATTCGAGTTCGAGAATTTGAAGCAGGTCGGCAAGTCTTGTTATTCAATTCCAGATTAAGGTTCCTTCTAGGTAAGTTAAAATCACATTGGTCCGGTCCATTTATGATTCATTGAGTTTATCCATACGGAGTTGTTGAACTTCAAGGTAAGGGAGGTAAATTTCAAGTTAATGCTCAACGCTTGAAACATTACTGGGGAGATAAAATTGAACAGATTCAAATCTCGTTCATTTTATCAGATATTTAATTTTTCTTGTTCTTTTGTTTGAATAAATGATTTAGGGTATATTTTCGGGATTAGTATGTTTAAATAAATTCTGTCTAGGAGATTGGAACTTCAGCGGGACCGCTTGTGACCTCTCCAATCTATCCTGGGAATTGATATTAACATAATTTTTCAAGAAATTATTCCCTAAATGACAAAATAAATTTTTAGTTTTTCAAATAAAAGGGTCAATCCAAGTTTTATATTGCAACTCAATTTTGAATTTTCATTAAGTCTAGGAACTTAATTGAATTGTTTTTAAAATTTTGGTTGCTCTTTTTGTAAAAATTTTCAAAAAGCGTCTAGAATATATGTTTTAGTTCAATAAAAAGAAAATAAGAAAAGATGATAATTATTAATATATAATTATATCCATTATAATATATATTAATTATTATCAACTTTATTTAGAGTTAGGATTAGTTTTAATTTAATCATATTTTATTCGATAAGTTTTTATCTTAATAAATTAATAGCAAATAATAATTTAATATGCATTATATTAATTATTAATTGTTATTTACTTTGAGTAGAATTAGAACTTAGAATTTTTAAGAACTCTACTCTAGCTCCTACTCCTTTCACTATAAATTCCACCAATCTTTTTTTTTTCATTCATACGCCATTCCTTCCAAAAACACAAAAACCCTTAAGTGTCGAAACCTCCTAACAATTCCCTAGCCACAGCATCGTCCAACTGATCAGTCAACAACACCCCGCGTGCGCCCACACCAGGCCTGCTCAACGATCCACACGCTGTTCACATCCATCCCTTGCTGCGCACTACTGCCTTGCATACCCGAGCAGCACACCACCCTTTCACCCATTCTTAGCCAAATACCCCTCAACCTATTTTAATTTTCCATCTTTTGATTCAAAATTATTTTTCTTAAGAGCTCTTAATTTTTACAAAAAAAGGTGATACGACCAATTTTTCTCATAAATTTTAATTTTTCAATTTATTGAATTATTAATATTTTATATTAATTAAATTTTTGAGAAAATAATTGTTACCATCTTATGATCAGGCTAATCATGCCTTGCAAGAGAACTCATGCATCAGTCCAAATTGATGAATCACAAAACAAGTTCCTCTGTGAAGAAGCCAAAGCAAGATACGAGAGTATCTTCAAGAATCAACAGATGCATCCAGAGAAAGGTTTCACATTGAAAGAAAGCAACAATATTGGTTTTATGGCGCGTAGTCGTCAGGTTGCTGAAACTCCCAATTGGAAGTCGTTTTGTGAGAAGAGACCTAGTGTGGATGAGGAGTTAGTGCGCAAATTCTATGTGAATTGAACCTCAAGCGAGTTGACGGAAGTTCCAATTCACGGAATCAAGGTACCAATAACTTCAAACGCTACTAATGAGTTCTTTGAATTGCTTGATTTCAAAAACGACGAATATTCCTCCTTGATGAGCAATATAGAGTCTAAAAATTTGCAAAAAATTCTCGAGAAACTTACAGTTCTAGGTTCTAAGTGGACTGTGTCAAAGTAAGGAATCTACACTTGTCGAAGAGAATATTTGACGCCACTCGCAAAGGTATGGTTCTACTTCATCCGATTCAGCCTTATGCCTAGCTCAAATGGGACTAAAATCTCATTAGAGCGAATGGTCTTATTATACTAGATTTTAACTGGGGAGACCATTGATGTGGGAAAAATCATCTTGAGGGAAATGCGAAATTGTGCCGTTAGCTGTTCATGTTCTGGCCTAGCTTACTTTTCCTTTACGATAAAAATTCTGTGCTTGAAAGCTAAAATTCTTGCAAACGTAAAGAAGACAGGCTATAGCCATGGCACAATCACAGATTGGACCTCTATCGAATAGCTGGAGACTTTGTTCTACAGCAACGAGTTGAAGAAAGTGAGGACCTCAAAAAAGAAGAAAAGGAAGATCCCACAGAAATCGAGCCAATGCAATCGGTTGAAGTCCCTGATAAGATGGAACCAATGGATCCAGAAGCTAAACCTGATATCGAGACTTCAATGTTCGGAGCTCAACCGCCTTGCCCAGATCTTTGAGATGAGCTGTCAAACTTATTGGACATAATGCAACATATGCAGTGGCAGCAACAAGCTTACTAGAAATACTCAAAAATAAGGGATGACTCGATAAGAAGTGCTCTTACGAAAATTTACAATGACCCGTCTATTTTTGTGCCTGAGTTTCCAAATTACATATTTGAACCATGGAGCCCAATATCAAAAAAGGAGTGAAGTGATTTATGCAAAGACAATAATGATGGAGCAAAAGATGAGTCGAATCTGGAAGGATCTGCAAATAAATAAATGGGGGATCTCGACTTTATTTTATTTATGTTCTTAGGTTATTTTAGGATAAAGTTAATTACGAATTTTTGCATAATAAAACAAGAGATGGAAATCATTAATAAAATTGAACAAGTCGCGAAGTATAAAGTGTGACAATAGATATATACATGTCTAGGATTGGATTTAGAAAGAGCTTGGTACTTAAGCAGTCAAATTGACTTACCTCCTCTTTTCTAGAATCCTACCTGGTGTATAGTTTCTATTCAATTTAAAAAATGAGAACATTTTTCATTTTAAGTAGGGGGACCGAAAAATTGAAATTATTTCCACTCAAAATAAATAGTTCTTTTAATTATGATTAGGACATATTTTGTTCAATAATTTAAAATTTTGTTAAGTATGCTAAACTTCAGTATAAATAAAGTTCTATTATTTCAATAAATTGTCATGTTAGCTGAATAATGATATAAATGTATTTTTAATAAAGCATGCAAATCGTACCATAAAATTTTTAGTTTCTTAAGAAAGGTAGGCATGCATGAAAGTTTAAGTCTATAGAATTAACTTAGTAGTTTCTTGAGGCGAAATCCTAGGAAGCATGGAATGTTGAAAATGATTTAGACAACTCTTGTTTGGACCGTTTGAGCCTTTCAAGCCAACCTTGATGAAATTTTATCCTTTAAAACCCAACTTTGAGACTATATGGCCTAATTTTATTTGAACCCTTGCAATATTTAGTCATCACTTCTCTCTTAATTATCTTTAAATTGTCCCAAACACTAGACTCAGTACTCTTTGAAAATAAGTTTGGTGGAGTTGAAAGAAGTATCAAATGCTCTAAAAATTGTAGTACATATAGTAAAATGCTTAAAAAAAACATGTACTTGAAAGAAAATAGATGTACAAAGGAGAATGTAAAAGCAAAGTAAGTTGGTGTATTGAGGGAAACTATTCCAAAGGTTCGATTGAAGTGGAGTCTAAGGTTTAAAAGCCTAAATTTATCTATCTTTTACCTACCTCTAGCCTAGCTACGTTACAACCTTTTTAAAAACCTATTGATTCAAGTTTTCTATACTACCTACATTAGTGGAGAGAAATTGTTATGTTCAACATATGAAGGCATAAGTTAAACTTAATGATTGCAGCTTAATCTTGAATAAAGAAATAAAATCAAATTGGTAAGGTTTAACATGTCTTGTTAAGGAAGCATGTAGTCTAATTGTGTTATCATAATAGTTGTTGAGATTAATTTGAACGATATGTATACTTAAGTAGCTTAACTATAAAATTTCTTGTTTTTGAGCCTAAGTATATTAAATTGATAATTCCAGGAAGAATGTTATTCTGAAGGAATTTTTCAAAGGTTTTTTCTAAGTAATTATTTTTCATTTTTGCATTACTCGGGACGAGCAATGAATTAAGTTTGGGGGTGCGGAAACACAGAAATGTACACATTTTTACATACCCTTTTTAACTTAAAATCATACAATTTCGATAAAATTCTTGTCGAAAAAATAATTAATTTTTACAAAATAATTAAAGTGCACTTAAAATATGAAATTGTTTAATTTTAGTTAATTTTATAATTAATTTTGATGAATTTTATTTATTTTCGATAGATTTGCACAAAGGGCGAAAAATGGCTCGGCAGACACTACTAGAAGCGCAAAACCAAGAAGCAATATGAAGTATCGAGGCGAACTAAATTTTAGCCTAAGACGGTCCAAAATTATATGTATTAATTCATAATATAATTAATTTTAATTTATATCCAATTTAATTTGGGTTAATAAATTATTATTATTAATGAATTATGAAAAAGTGGTCCAATCGAACTGAATCGAGTGAACCGAACCGACCAAGAAATGGGCAGCCCAAAAACCGTCTCAAGAGCTGACCCAAATTACCTTATTAGCTAATTATTTAAGCTTACAAAGAGGCCCTTGAAGACTTGTTCAAGTTGCATTCAAACCCCTCCACAATTGGTGGCTTTACAGATTTGCCCCAAGCCTAAATTAGCAAAATTGAAACTATCAACCTTGCCACATGTGTGGCCGGCCAAGGGAGGGCTCTTTGGCTGATAATTTTAGCTATTTTTAGCAACCCTCCTCAGCTATAAAAACCCCCTTAGGCTGGTCATTTTAAAAACACACCTCAAGCATTCACATCTTTCACCTCTTCTCTCCACTTTCTCTCCTCTTTTCCATTCCAAAATTCCCTTGCTCTCTTGCCGATTTCTCCTCTTAGGAAAAGGGAATTCATCAGCAATTTGGAGCAGCAATTAAGTGTTCATAGCAGTCTTGGTCGACGAGGACAAAGGAGAAGGAAGAACGGAGCAACTAGTCAAGCCACGGAAAAATAGCGGATTTGATTCTTGTTCCCTATCTCTTTAATTTTTGTTGTTGTTATGTTGAACATATCTATGAATATTTATGTTGTTGGAATGGTTAATTTAATCAATTTAGCTTGAATTTAATTCGTGTTAGGTTGATTGCATTTTGTTTGTTAAAATTATTAAAAGTGTGTTTATGTTGTTATAGGCCTCGGTAAGATACTTGATTAAGTAAAATCATGACTAAGTTATTCTTGCATTACAATTGTTAGGTAACTAATGAATTAATTATTTAAATGGACTAAAATTGTAATTAATTGACACAGTACTTAATCAGTGCATGTTTAATCATCTAAGGTAGCTAAGGGTTAGATTAGCAACGGTATCTGACGATACATTTGCCTTGCGTAACTTGCAAGATTAATGTGATTAAACTGTTTCAAGGTTAGGATACTTTGTTACCTCACATAGTCTTTTATGTGTTTATTAAATCGAGTTAATTCTTTGAATTGACATAGGGGTATGTACAAGAGATTATTTCGATTTAATAAGTATGTATGTGCAATAACATATTTGCCTATTAAGATTTGTTTAATCGGTTGAATTGACATAGGGATATAGTCAAGAGATAAATGGATTTTGGTAGGTGAGTATGTTCATAAGTTAGCAAATTACCGAGTTGCCGTGAACTTAGGCTCCGTTTGTTTGCTAGTAAAATATTTTCTGGAAAAGCTTTTCAGCCTTTTCCAGCGTTTGTTTGGTTGAAAATAATTTACTAAGGTAAAATGTATTACAAAACACGGGAAAAGGAGCCTTTAATTTATGAAAATACCTTACCTTTTTTTTTTGATAAGACATTTTCAAGAAAAGAAGCCAACAACGTTTCTCAACACCCCGATCTTCCCTTTCCCTTCTCCTTCCCCTTCCCCCATCCTTAACACCCTAATCTTCTGCTTATCATCAGCCAACAACGATTTTCCACACCAGACGACTGCGTTCATCTTTGATTTTCCCCATCTTCGCCTTTCGCTGTCAAAATCTGCATTGCACCACCAGTCAGCGGCAGCGTTCATCTTCCTCTTTCAAAGGTAAGAACGAAAAATATTGATATGGGGAAAGGGCTGTTTATTTTTGTACTTATTAGGAAAGGGTTGTGATTTATTCTAGAAAATTGATATGAAAAAGAGTGAGAGAGATATGGAGAAAGATTTGGGTTTGAATCTAACCTTAACAATTTACCGATTAATGGTAGAGACACTGTTATTTCTTGCTTCTGATGAGTCTGCTTAAATCAGCAGCCAAAACTTTTTCTAATATGGATAAAAAACAGGGTAAATTTTTCTAATTTTTCTAATATAGTGTAAAACTTTCTAAATGATATGAAGATTATGCTGCTGAACAACTAGAAAACTTTTCTAAATGATGTAAGATTGCTCCGAAAAGTTGTTGTAACTATAGGAAAATTGATCACAGTGATTACTGTTAATTGTTAACTCCAGAAATGAACAGAGGAAACTGTTTGTTTTAGTTAAATTGTGCATATGTTGCCCTCTTACTGAGCTCATTTCACTAAGGCTTGGCATATGTTCTCGGTACATGATCTGTTGTATGGTTTATAATTTTTTAAGCTAACAAAGTAAATATGGGTTTGGTATGTAAGCTTAACATGATACCAAAGCCTTTGTTGTTCGTTTTACAGTTATGTTTGTGTTTCTCTTGATATTTTTATGTTTTATTGGTTTTTGTGGACCTAATATGCTACCCCAGATCAATTAGAACTTCTTTCTGGCCTCATCTTCAAGGTAGGCCTTGTTACCTATATTAATGATTTGATCTGGTACCAATGTCTTTCAAACATTTTTCATTAAACTCTTGAGTTGAAGCTTACAGGAGAGTGTTAATTTTGATAAATAACTCAAAACTTGTCTGGAAGGGAAATATTTATGGCAACATTAACATGGCTATTAGTAGTTTTTGGCTAATTTAATGCTTGTTATCCGTTGATGGATATTTGATAAAAAGTCAACTGTTATTCCTGAAACTATGAGACACCAATACTGAAGTATTTGTTCTCCCATTATGTTTACTGTGCATGTGCATATATGTATGCATATATGCATGTATATGGTTAAAATAAAATTTGTGTCTGTGTGTTTACCTGAACTTATTTGACCCAAGCATCTTATTGCAATTGCAGTTTTACCAATATGGTTTTTTCTTGGCTAGTACTTTGATGACTTGAAGAAGACTTAGCTTTACATGGTTCATAATTCGTTCTTCTTTCTATCTTTCTTTTCTTTATGAAACATTAGTTAAAAAATTAGGGAAGCATTTTTCTGGTAATCACTTTTGAGGACAATAAGAAGTTCTCGTTATCTTCTGGACTCCTTTTTTATGTTAATAGAAGGGCCTAATATAAATTAAATTTCTTTTCTTGGTATAAATAGCGAACACATTATAATGCTTTATTTGATTGTGGTTCTTTCCACCCAAATTTCTTAGGTACTGCAGACCCTCAGATCTTGCATAGAAAAAAAGCTTCTCTCTTTCTGCAAAATGAGTTGAACAACACAAGGTCAAAGAAATTGGTCTCCTTTGCTCCCAGGTGTAGCGGGTCCACAAACTCTAGTGACAATAAAGATCAAACTAAGGCATGAACTTCATACTGCTGATAAATGAGCTCTCTCTCTCTCTATATATATATATATATATCTTTTTTTCTGTATTATGCATGTATAATTTATCTATATATATATATCTTTTTTTTCTGTATTATGCATGTATAATTTATCTCTAGCTTCTTTCTCAAGCAAAGAGAATGGGTTTCTATAATATGCATATAGATTAGAAACATAAATTGTATCATCTAATTTTAGATCTACAAATGCGAGACAAAATGTTGGTAGCTAATGTTAAATAAACTTAAATAAAAGTTAAGAGTTATGTAAGTGAAAGGTCAAGAGTTGAAAGGTTAAGAGTTATGTTGTTTTTAATGGGTTTAAATTAGTAGTTTTTTTGTTTAGGAAAATGAAAGGTCAAGAGTCATTGGTTTATGGTTATTCTTAGATTTTAATATTTTTAGTTTTTTTGTTATTTTAAAGGGTAGACTATAGCCTATAAATAGTTTGTAAGCTTTTGATTTTATAAGAGAGAACAATTTTTATATTGAGAACATTTTCTACAATTTGGTATCTGAGCTATGGAGAGTGTGACTAGTAATGTGCCATTGCCTTGACTAACAAATGTGAACTATGAGAATTGGAGCATCCAAATGAAAGCTCTTCCCGGGTCTCAAGATGGTTGGGAGGTGGTCCAAGAAGGTTTCGTAAAATCGACAACTATTGCGGGATACACGGCGACTCAAAACAATGCGTTGAAAGAAATGCGGTCGAAAGATAAGGTGGCATTGTACATGTTATTTCGAGCCGTTGATGAGTCGGGCTTTGAGAAGATTGCAAGTGCGACAACTTCAAAAGAAGCGTGGGACATTTTAGCAAAGGTGTACAAAGGAGTCGACCGAGTTAAACAAGTCTGCCTTCAAACTCTTCGTAGCGAGCTGGAAGACATGAAGATGAAGGAATCGGAAGTTGTCTCTGACTATATCATGCGTGTTCAAACCGTGGTGAACCAACTCAACCGAAACGGAGAAGCGTTAACCGATGCACGAGTTGTGGAGAAGATTTTGAGATCATTAACTGACAGTTTCGAGAATGTCGTATGTGCCATAGAAGAGTCAAAAGATCTAGCAACGCTCACAGTCGATGAACTCGCCAGTTCTCTCGAGGCACATGAACAACGTAAGAAGAAGAAGAAATAGGAGACACTCGAGCAAGCACTTCAAACCACGACATCAATCAAAGACGAAAAGGTTCTCTATTCTCAAAGCCTTCGAGGTAAAGGTCGTGGTCGTGGAGATCGAGGAAATGGTCGTGGTGGAAAAAGCCGTGGTCAAGAAGGGAATTATGAGGAGAAGGAGCATTCAAACCAACAAAATTAGCATGGAAGAAGACGTGGTCGTGGAAGAGGTGGATGGTCGAATTATTCCAATGTCGAGTGCTACAAGTGTGGAAAATATGGTCACTATGCGAAGGATTGTAACTCTGATAAGTGTTACAATTGTGGTAAGGCGGGACATTTCGCGAAAGAATGTCGCGTCTCAAAAAAGGTGGAAGGGACAACCAACCTAACCACGGAAAATGAGGAGGCAAAAGATGGTTTTCTCTTGATGGCACACAACGAAGTCAACACCAACAACAACATGCTGTGGTGCCTTGACACAGGTGCAAGCAACCATATGTGTGGGCTCAAGCACCTATTCAAAGAGATGCAAAAGGTTGAAACAGGACATGTGTCATTTGGAGATGCGTCGAAGGTTGAGGTAAAATGCCAAGGTACCATTTTTTATTTACAAAATAATGGGTTAGTTGGGTCAATCCATGATGTGTATTACGTACCAGACCTCAAGAGCAACATTTTGAGTATGGGGCAACTCATGGAAGAAGGTTATTCGGTACTTATGAAAGATCGGGTGTTACACTTAAAAGATAAGGAAGGGTGTTTGGTCGCTCGAGTTGAAATGGAGAGAAATCGCATGTTTAGGTTGAATCTGAGAAGTGTTCGAGGAAAATGTTTGCGAGTTGATGTTGAATACAAGGCGTCGCTGTGGCATCTTCGTTTTGGCCATCTACATTATGGTGGTCTAAACGAGTTGGCGAAGAGCAAGGCATAAGACGATTCCTAACCGCACCGTACTCTCCCCAACAAAATGGTGTGGCCGAAAGAATCGGACTATTCTCGACATGGTTCGATTAATACTCAAGAGCAAGAAGATGCCAAAGGAATTTTGGGCGGAAGCCGTGCAATGTGCCATCTATGTGCAAAATCGATGTCCACATTCGAAGTTGGATGATCAAACACCACAAGAGGCTTGGAGCGAACAAAAACCATCAGTTTCTTATCTTAAAGTATTCGGTAGTGAGGCCTATGCACATGTGCCGGATCAGCGAAGAACGAAGCTCGAAGACAAAAGCAAAATGTTTATTTTTATTGGGTATGATGAGAAAACAAAAGGATACAAGCTACTCGACCCGATAAGTAAAAAGGTTGTGGTAAGTCGTGATGTACGATTCAATGAAGCAAGCGAGTGGGATTGGAATAACTCAATGGAGGTTATCATCAAAGATGAAGGATCATCAATCGCTACACCAACAATCATACCGACAAATCCTGAAACTACCGATGATGAAGATGAACCGCAACAACCAAAAATGTAAAGTTTGCAAGATTTGTATGATTCAACAAATGAGGTACATATTGTCTGTCTTTTGGCAGATTCCGAGATTATAAGTTTTGAAGAGGCGGTGCGAGACAAGAAGTGGCAAACTGCTACGGATGAGGAGATTAAAGTAATTGACCACAACAACACATGGAAGTTAACGGAATTACCGAAAGGAA
Organism: Gossypium raimondii; assembly: GCF_025698545.1. Classification (NCBI taxonomy): domain Eukaryota; kingdom Viridiplantae; phylum Streptophyta; class Magnoliopsida; order Malvales; family Malvaceae; genus Gossypium; species Gossypium raimondii. Next base: position 12,105,717 of record NC_068572.1, on the reverse strand, counting down.
GCCAGCCCATTGGTGTGAAGTGGGTGTTCAAAAGAAAGATGAATGCTCAAGGCGAGTTAGAACGGTACAAGGCGCAACTTGTTGCAAAGGGATATAAGCAAAAGGAGGGGATCGATTATGATGAGGTATTTGCTCCCGTTGTAAGAATGGAGACAATCCGGTTGCTCATTGCACAAGCGGCACAATTTAAATGGCCAATATTTCAAATGGATGTCAAGTTGGCATTCTTGAATGGTGTGCTCGAAGAAGAAGTCTACATCGAACAACCACCCAGGTATATGAAAAATGGAGAGGAGAAGAAGGTGCTGAAATTGAAGAAGGCACTTTACGGGTTGAAGCAAGCACTGTCGGCATGGAATACTCGTATCGATACATACTTCAAGGAGAATGGGTTCAAACAATGTCCTTATGAACATGCCCTCTACGTGAAGAAGAATGGAGGTAATATGTTATTTGTTGCTCTTTATGTCGATGACCTCATTTTTATGGGGAACAATGGTGAGATGATACTGGATTTTAAGAGCAAAATGACACAAGAATTCGAGATGACAGATTTGGGTTTAATGAAATTTTTTCTTGGTTTGGAGGTTCGATAAGAAAGGACAGGTATTTTTGTGTCACAGGAGGCATATGCAAAGGAAATGTTGAAGAAGTACAAGATGGCACATTGCAACCCGGTATCAACACCAATGGAACCAGGTGTAAAACTCTCGAAATTCGATGGAGGAGAACGAGTGGACGCAAGCAAATACCGAAGTTTGGTGGGAAGCCTTTGCTATCTCACTTGCACAAGGCCTGACATTTCGCTAAGTATTGGCATTGTAAGTCGGTTCATGGAAGAGCCGATTTATTCACATTGGAAGGCGTTGAAGCTAATCCTATGGTACATTCAAGGAACGGTGTCACTCGGGTTATTTTATTCAAATATGGAAGATTACAAGTTGATTGGGTATTCCGACAGTGATTGGTGCGGAGACTTAGATGATCGGAAAAGTACATTGGGATATGTGTTCTTTATGGGTAATACAGCATTTGCTTGGCTTTCAAAGAAGCAACCAATTGTGACACTATCGACATGTGAAGCTGAATATATGGCAGCATCTTGGTGTGTGTGTCATGCTATATGGCTCAGAAATTTGTTGGGCGAGTTGGAGGTTGATAATAAATCGGCGATTGAGTTGGCAAAGAACCCAGTGAATCATGAGAGAAGCAAACACATTGACATTCGTTTTCATTTCATTTGAGATCATGTAAAGGAAGGAAGTGTGAAATTAGTGCACGTGGCAAGTCGGGACCAAGTCGCGGATATCTTTACAAAACCGCTACCGATGGTACTCTTCGACAACTACAAGAAATTAATCGGCATGAAGGATGGCAGAAGCATTTAAGTTTACAGGGGAGTTTTGTTAAATAAACTTAAATAAAAGTTAAGAGTTATGTAAGTGAAAGGTCAAGAGTTGAAAGGTTAAGAGTTATGTTGTTTTTAATAGGTTTAAATTAGTAGTTTTTTTGTTTAGGAAAATGAAAGGTCAAGAGTCATTGGTTTATGGTTATTATTAGATTTTATTATTTTTAGTTTTTTGTTGTTTTAAAGGGTAGACTATAGCCTATAAATAGTTTGTAAGCTTTTGATTTTATAAGAGAGAACAATTTTTATATTGAGAACATTTTCTACAGCTAAAAGAAATTGTATTAGATCTGGTTAGTTGAAACAATTAACCCTTTATTAAAAGAGGGAAGAAGCTCTCCAAATAATAGTGAAAAAATCTAAAACATCTGATGACCTAATTTAAAGAAGAGGAATCCTCACTCTCCTTAGCATACATATTCCTGTGGAATCTAATTTGCAGTTCTGTAAGTACCTGCTCAACTTTCATCATGAGTTGATCTTGTTGACTTAGAATACTGAAATCATATCTTGCTTGTTCTTGGGCAGACACCTTTTGGATACACAAGGAAGGATGTTCTATTGATTGACCTTGGAGTCACTGTTGCCGGAGTTGGGTTGAAAAGTGGATTGGAGGTATCTAGGTTCATTTGTGATTTTTTTTTTTTGCTCTCTGCTTATGCCCTTTTTCCTTTACATGTATGCTTGTTTTTATTCTTGGAATAGCATTAATCCAATACCTTTGTGATGGGCTATATTGAATAATTCATTAAAGGACACCCATACTTGTGTGTGTTCTAGTTCCACAACAAAATTAGACATTTGTTGTTTTTGCATCTCTTTTAACCATGCATCAAGATGGTTTATTGAGCAATTTCTTTCTGTAAGATTCACCATGACGCCGTGACGATGGTTTTCCAGTTTGTGGGAGTTGATCCTTTACAAGCAGGAAATGTAGTTCAATTGGTAATGGTTTTGGGCCTCACAGTAGGATGGATTTCGACGTACATCTTTAGAGTCTCCAACAAGGAAATGACATACGCTCAACAATTACGTGACTATAAAGTCAAAGCCATGCAGGTTTTTGTTTCTATACTTTTCTCCTTTCAACTATTTGGTATTATCTTCCAAATTGGTGCTCTACTGGTTAGGGTTTGTCAATAGCTGTGGCTAGCCTATAAGATAGTTGAGGTTGTCGGAAGACAATGAAAAAAGAAAAAAAAAAAAGAGAGAGATGATAGGCATCACTTTCTGGTTGAATATCAATCAGCAAGCAATGCATGTAACAAAGTTGAAAGAACTTTTCTTTGTTTTTACTGAAACGGCTAGAAGGTTTGATGAAGCAAAGTGGAGGCATTGCTTGAACAAGTTGAAGAAGAGAAGCAACGGCAAGCAAGTGGGGAGCAGGTTAATTGAAGCTCTTTACATTTTAATATCCATTATTGAATTTTGACAGGTTGGATAATATGTATAATTGTATATTGCCATGCAATGATGTTCCTTCTACAGCCACTGTAAATGTAACCATGTATGACTAATGTAAGAGTCATATACCCTTACAATGTAATTGAATTTAAAATAAGGACGGATGGATGAATGGATGTACATTTATCTTTGCATTCAGTCTGGTAATCAACTAAAATGAAAAAGAAACAAAAGCCAAAAATAATCTACAGCTTAATGAATATACGTACGGGATCCACTAAGTTCCCCATTTATGTTATAAATTTTAACGTGGCTTCAAAATATTTTTCAAGGTTGAAGATATTGATACTTTTAATGTGGTGTAATATTAGTTATGCACTTGGACAATATTGTTGTTATTATGTGCTGTACTACTAATTATGCATTTGGATAATATTATTAATTTCTAGTATTAATTGTGGTTTGGAAGCTAATTTATAATTATTCAATCCTTATTTTTATTTTTTATAACACAATTACAAATAATTTATTTGACTTTGGTTGTTTTCAATTTATGACGGTTAATATTCTAGCTTAATAATTGAGTGTTATTATATATTTAATTTGATTTATTTATTTATAAGTAAATCATTGCAATATATGTAAAAACAATTTAAAATATAAATTTATTAATATATGTAAAAACAAATTTTTCCGAAAATATTTTCGAAAATCGCCAAACAATGTAAAATATTTTACAGATTCATCCAAATATCGAAAAGTAAATCATTTCCAAAAAGTAAATCATTTTCCGTAAATCATTTTCCGTAAAATATTTTCTTGGCAAACAAACGAGTCTTATTCGTAACAATATAAACATGAGTTTAATAATTCTAAGTTAATAAATATAATTAAACTAACACAATTATGTCATCTTGATTAAAATCGTATTTTGAAATCGTGCATTTGAGATTTATTTATTAAGTTTACTTAGTTTAAAATCTTAGTTTTTAATCACCATCTTCAAACAAAATAATTTTCTTCACCAAAGTGTTTTAAATAGCATTCATAAATGATTCTTTTCACAGTCCATGTGGGTACGATAACTTGGCATTTACTTGTCACTTTATTATTTGTTGCGATTGTGTACACTTGCATATTTTCGCCGTTCCAGGCACTCACATAGTGTCGAAGATACGTCTCTAACAACGCATTCACTCTTGCAGTTTGCCCTCGATTTGTGAATGCATGCTAGTGGAAAAGTTCAAGTTTGAGCCCATCAACTTGAACAACTTCGTCCAAAACTAGCCCATAAATCACCTATCCTGATCACTGATGATAGACTGTGGCACTTCCCAATATTTCACCCTATGTCTAAGGAAAAAACGAGCTACCTTCTCAATAGGGCACTCCTTGTTTGCTGGAATGAACATTCCATACTTGAAAAATCTGTCTATCACAACAAAAATACTCGCAAACCCATCAGACTTAGGCAAACAAAAATAAAGCTCGTGGATACACTCTCCCAAAGACGCTCTGAAATGGTCAAAGTTTGTAGCAATCTGGCTGAAGTGTTCAACTCTACCTTGTCTTGTTGGAAACACTGGTTTGGAAAATGCAACGGAAAATAAATTTAGGGAACAATTAGAGTTTTAATTTTTTTCCAAAACAAGATCTTGGTTGTGATATCTTAAGTATAAACACTTAATCAAAATTGTACATTTTTTATTCGTCTAGGATAAGCGCTTCAACCGAGTAGTCTTCTTTGCTATCCTCAAGCTCATGTATGTCGAGTGTGGGATCGCTTTGAATCAGAAAACTTTTCAAAAATTTACCTGTGGGGTAATTTTACAATTTTTCTAAACTTTTGGGTTAAATTGTAAATCAAAAAAATATCTCTAAAATTTTTTGTTTACAACTTTCTCTTGAATTCAAGAATGTGCAAAAAATGACCCAAGGCTTTCTTTATATAGGGAGAGATTAGAGAGTTCAACTATGATTAAACATAATCACTTTAACATTATATCAATATAGTATTTATCAAGACAAATACTAAATTAAATTTAATATTAAATCTTATTAAAATAATAAAATATTTATCGCAAGATAAACATTAAATTTAATTTAATATTAAATCTTATTAAAATAATAGAATTTTTATCTACAAGATAAACATTAAATTAAATTTAATATTAAGACACTTTAATATTAAATTAATAAAATACTATTAAGATAAGTATTTAATTTAATTTAATATTAAACTATTAAAATAATATTATTTTTAAAATAGTTAATCTGAAATCAAATTCTCTGGTAGTCCCAATAGGAGTGTAACTCTTCCACTGCTCAACCACCGATGACTAACACCGTTTTGGCTACCGGAATGCCACCGTCCTAGCCACTAGTACTACCATGTCCGGTATGCAGGTGCGACACCCTACGGCACCTCGAGTCGGGTCAGTGACGACCCGGTCGGCCTAGTCTAGTCACCGATTGGACTGTAGGCTCGGTTTCACATACCAAGTTCGGTTCGATTAGTTTTTAGGTCTTGATCTCAATTTTGGGCTCCCGAACCCAATTTATGATATCGGACCCAATTTTCAAGTTCAATTACCCATTTGGTCAATTGTCTAACTTGAAAATTAACTTCCAAAAATATCATATTAATTTTAATTGATTTGATTAATTTAATTTTACTTGACCAAAATTAATTTTTCCAAAAATCACTTAAGATTTTCCAAATTAATTTTTTAAGAAAATTCTTTAATTCTCTAGTTGAACAATTCTTACGACCACTTAATTTAATTCCACATTAAATAAATTGACTCAATTAAATTATTCCCAAAGTCGTAGAATTTTCTTCTGATTCAAATGCAGTCCACAAAAAGTACCATGATTGAAAGCTCCTTATTGTATACTCTTTGCGAAAGAAATTCATCCAATTGCTTTGTCCAATTACCTCATCATGTGTGTGTTGCCCTCATATGATATTGATTCCTTTGAGTTAAATTCGTTCACTCAATACAATCTTATTTTATCTCATTGTCACCATTGTATCTTCTTAATGATTAATATGATTACTGTCAACAAATGACTGTGATAAATTGCTCGTTTGAGAACAAGCAACCCGTGGCCACGTTCCATATTTATCAATCCACACAATGCTAATGAGAAGATATCATTAACTTTTTAATTGAGCTATGAATTCCACTTATATCAAAGAACATGAGTTCCATATGTATGGTCAGTGACTAACTCAGGATTTAGGTAAATCACACAATGAATGTCACAAATGAATTAATTCACAAACGAATTTAGAATTAATTCATCTTGGGTCCAGTCTAATGTAGCATTCTTCTAATGAATACATCCATGTCTCTACTCGTGGAGTCAACTGCTCCGACAGCCAAAACTAGTCATCATAATCATTCTCAGTATTTGAATCAAATGTCCACTTTGATTCTTTTATGGGATTACAGGATCATTTAAATTATCTACTGAAGTAAGTTGTCTTTCTCGCAATGTAAACGCTCTTACAATGTTACTTATCTTCAGTTTGAACTTTAGACAATCAACGAGCTAATATTTGCTTGTCACAATTTCGTTATGCATGTAAAATATAAAAGATAGAAAATACACAAGACATAATAGTGAAATGTGACATTAACTTTATTTATTTATTCATTGTTCAAATAAATAAATAACAGTTATATGTTTACTACAATATGGTCACATTCCCCAACACCATGGATGCTCCGAAATGGGCAAAGGTTAAAGTAATCTAGCAGAAGTCTTCAACTCTACCTTGTCTTATTTGCACACTAGACAAGTTTTCACATATGTCTTAACATCATCACACATGTGAGGCCAATAGTAGAGATCCTCCAAAAGAGTCATATTGCGGTGCATACCTGGATGACCCGCCCATCTCGAGTCATGATACTCATTCATGACTTCCTTGCACAAATCCTATATTGAGGCACATAAAGGCAATGCCCTCAAGTGAATAACAATTCTCCCTCAAGTCAAAATCGCCTCGTTTTTTCATCATTGGCAAGCTTTATCAAATTTTTGGTTGTGGGATCATGGGACAATCCCTCTTGAATGCGCTCCAATAGAAAGCTATCGGGCTGACTGATTACCGCAAACTCCATCTTTCGACTAAGCGCATCAACCACAGTGTTGGCACTCCCCGACTTGTATTCCATACTAAAATAAAACTCTGCTAGGAAAATCTACCAATAAGCCTGCTGGGGAGACAACTTTTTCTGGGTTAGAAAATAACTATTTGCAACATTACCTGTGAATATCACGAACCTAGAACCTAGCAAATGATGCCTCCAAGTACGCAAACAATGCACCATAACAGTCATTTTTTTCTTGGATTGTATATCTTCTCTCCGTCTCAATAAGCTTTCGAATCTCGAAAGTAATTAGATGCTCATCTTGTATTTGTACTCCCTCAATCGCATAGTCTAATGCATCTATGCGTACCTCGTATAGCTTCAAATAATCCAGCAAAGCAAGTATGGGTTCTCTCGTCATCACTTGCTTCACTTGGTTAAAGGTATTCTCACATTAAAGATCTCAATCTCACACCTTACCCTTCTTCAACAATTTCGTCAAGGGTGTGGTGATTTTGGAGTAGCCTTCGATGAAGCATCGATAGTAGTTTTCCAACCTAAGAAAAGATCTCATTTCCGTCACCTTGGTTGGTGGTTCCCATCAACAATGGCCCAAAGTTTGCTTTCATCTATCCGGATCTTGCCACCTCCTACAACCTAACCTAAAAATAGTACCTCGCGTTAAGCGAATGAGCACTTCTCCTCTTTGAAATATATCTCATTTTTCGTAAGATTTGGAACACCTTTTTTGAATGTACCACATGCTCTTCAAACGACTTACTGTACACCACAATTTCGTCAAGATAAACAACCACAAAATGATCTAAGAAGGGTTGAAGTATCTTATTCATATGGGTACAAAATGTGGTTGGAGCATTTGTTAGCCCAAAGGGCATCATAAGGAACTCATACGAACCATAGCGTGTCACACAAGCTGTCTTTGGCCTGTCCCCCTCGACTATTCGAACTTGATGGTACCCTAATCTCAAATCTAACTTGGTAAACTATCTTGCACTACCAAGTTGATCAAACAAATCTGTAATAAGGGGAACTGGGTACCTGTTATTCACAAGGAACTGGCCCGATAATCGATGCACCTCCTCAACTGCCAATCGTGCTTTTTTTGACACAACAATAGCGCATCGAACAAAGATTTAGAAGGTCTAATAAATTTCGTATCTAAAATATCCTTCAACTATTTCCGCAACTCTTCTAATTCTGATGGAGACATATGATATGAGGTCATAGTTGGTGACTCCATGTTGGGAACTAACTCAACCTATTATCTACCACCCTCTTTGATGGTAGTTTCTTGGGCAATTCAGCAGGCATCATGATACGAGATCAAAGGTCCGACAAATGTGTTCCAAACTAAATGGGACCATTCAAGAATTTGTTAGCAATGCCTTAGATGCGTACGCGAAAGAACAAGAAAATTAAGATTCACTTTCTTGTTTTCAAGAAAATCAAGAAACCGAATCTTGGCCCAATTTTGCTGTTTGGAGCGATTTCAAGAATCGAGAAAATCAAGATTTCAAATCTTGGAAATCTTGGTCCAAGAAACCGAATCTTGCAGCCAAAGCGCATTGGATCTTCTTTACGAGCATCAACGACCCAATTTCGGTAGGAGATGGATCACAAGCCCAAATTCTTGAAGGCGAGGCCCAATGAGAAGATTCCAGGCCCAATCAAGAAGCCCACCCATACTTAATTGAAAATCAGGCCAAATTGTCTAAGTGGCCCAATTAGTAAAGTTTTATTTTTTTTAATACTTAGTTTAAATTTTTATGTAAATATTCAGTTCAAGAGGCCCAATTAAAAGCCCTTGGCCAAATTTCCATTTAAATATTAAAGTAATTAGGAGTTTTTTTGTTTTTAGTTTTCTAATTAGATTAGGAAAACACTTGAGAGGCCTATATAAAGGCCTGGCCAGCCACCTTGTTATTCACGTCTCAAATATATCAAAAATTTCAGATTTGTCTAAGTGCAGAATTCTCTTTGAGTTTTTCTCCAAGAATTCTCTCTTGGGTTTTCTTTAGAAGTTGTTTTAACAATCTTTTGATTGTGGGAGCCATCTTCAGCCTTCTTCTTGCCATTGATATTCTTTGGAGGGGAGATTAGAGCCGTTTGAATGGAGTTCTGAGATCTTTCGGGATTTCAAGGCTTCTCAGGACTTATCTTTTAATTTCTTGCTGTCAATTCTTTCTTTATTTCTGCTTGTGCCGAATCTTTATCTAATTTATTTGCTGTTCTTATTGTGTTTCCAGCCTTTTTTTTCTATCTTAAAGAATCAGCCAAAAATCCCCAATTTCTAGGGTTCTTGCCGATTCATCCATACTCTTTTTGGGTGAAATTAGATTGCCAAAATTTGGGGAAAATTATCTTGGTGTTCAATTGGGCAGAATCGCAACCTCCTTTGGGGTTTCAAGAACCCTTATTAACACTTATTTCTATTCCCAATTTGACTCTTTGCTGATTTGGGGATTTTATTTCAGATCTGGAAATTCAAAGTTCTAATCTTTTAATTTTTTGTTTCGTTTCAGATCTGATTGTTTAGAGCTTTTGTAGGAGTTTCCCGTGACTTGGCAACTCGATCTTGGTCCGCGCGCAACCCCCTATCACATCACATCTCAAAAAAACTGTAATAACAGTCTCACTTCTTTCAGAATCTCACCAATGGGCTTAAGAACTTCCTCGGCCTTCAAGGTGGCTAAATAGGAAGCTCTACGGACTCATTTGAAAAATTAGATTATTGATAAGGTTTTTCCTCCATCCCTCATTTCCTTTTCATTTGTATCAGACATTGATGGTTCGGGTCTGAGATCACCATGTAATTGTTAGAAGGAAAAATATTGTCATTAATTCGGTCAAGAAAATTTAATCCAATTACAAAGTCAAAGTCAAAGTCATCAAGTGGTTTTATCTTGATGGTGTCTTTACCAGTCCAATCACCAAGTTGGAGTTCTACTCCTTTAGCCACACCCTCTATCTCAACACTTTTCGAATTAACCATCTTGGTCCAACCCGATTCCTTCTCAATTTTGAACCCAAGGTCACAAGCAGTTTTTTTGGACATGAACAAATCTGACGCACCTATGTCATCGAGTGCATTCAATCTTCTACCAACCACAATAATGTCTACAAACATCAGTCCATGACTCGCCTTGTCTTCGACACCACCTAATATTGAGCCAAGATTCTTGGTTACCCCATCATCACCTTCCATGGCAGAAAGTGCTACCTTTTTCGGATAGCTTCTTACCATATGCAGACCATCACAATGGAAGCAAGTTAAAGGTCATCTTTTATTCTTTTCCCATGGCTTTTGAGCCTTACCATTGCCATTCTTAGCGGGCTTGTCTTTGTCTCCCCTACCATTTCCCCTTTGATTGAATTTGGGCTTAGAAGACTCAAGCTTGTATATCTTTGGACCAAGCTCGAAAAAAGATTCTGCTACATTCATGGCTTTGTAAGCTCTTAAACTCCTTGGCATTGTAACTTTTGCTTCGCCCATGGCTTCAATCCATCCATGAAGGAAAGGAATGTATTTTTCTCGCCCATATCCGAGATCTGAAGCATGAGTTCACTGAACTCTCACACATACTCCCTAACAGTGCCTTGTTGCGTAAGCCAATGTAACTTTTCCTGAGCCTCATCCTCAGTATACTTTGGGTAAAACTATGTTTTGAAATCCCTTTGGAACTCCTCCCAAGTTCCAATTTCAATCCCACCACGTCTCACATCTGTAGACTTACAACGCCGCCACAATAAAGCAACATTAATAAAATAAATAGCAGTTGTATTTACCTTAGTAGCATCATCCATGATACCTTTGGCACAAAAGTATTGTTCCATTCCCCACAGGAAATTATCTAAATCTTTTGCGTACCTTGTACCCTTGGATTCTTTGGGTTGGGAGCATCCACATTGGACTTGAGTGTCGCAACAAACCCTCCATTGCCCAAATCAGCCTTGTAGATTGTGAGTTCACCCTTAAGCTCCACAATCTCCTCTTTCAAGACCGTCATCATAGCCTCGATGGCGTAATTTCTAACGGAACTGAGAGACTCCTACACATAGTCCCTAAGTTGCTCCTTCATTGATTGCAACCTATCGGTGAGTCCCTATTGACTTCATCGAGTCTCTCTTTCACGTCCCCCCTAAACTCCTCGAAAGTGGTTGCATGTCCTTTTAAAGCCAGCAGTATATCCCTCGAACGACTAGCTTTTCTGGCCCTCCCACGAGTCTCCACTAGTTCACTCTAATCAACAACTTCTTTTGACCTCTTTCAACGATGCCTTCGAAAGCTTAGCTCGGATACCAACTGTCATGGAGCTAGAACTTTAGTCTCAGAATTCGTGCGGCCTTAGGCAATTTATTCAATTCAAACACGCGTAAGTCAGCCTAGCTCCCAACAATTGAGGATTCAAACAAAATCCCTCCAAGGCACCAACAAAAAATAAAGCAGAAGCAACATAAAAGTTGAAAGAACTTGAAAGATGAACAAAGTCACAGAAAAACAAGAACACAAAAGAGAATGTTTGAGCGAATGCTCTCAAGAATTCTATTACTCAATGAATGAATTACAATAAGGGCGAGAGGCCTCTATTTATAGTTGAGTCTCCCCAAAATCAACGATGCAAATTAAAGTACATCAATGGCTAGGATTAAAAGCTATCTAAAAATCAAATCTCTAAGATTACATATATTTGAAGATTACGTTCCATATTTGTCATGTTTTGTAGATGGGCCTTCAATCTCTTCAAGCAATGAACCAGTCCAGTTGGGCCAAGTGACCTCCCTTGAACATGATGGATTGCACAATTGTGTCATGGTTGCAGGCTCCCATGCGCAACGAATGACATAAATGTGAACTGGCTTTGTCAAGCGTGTGGAAAATAATTCATTAAAGTTGTTATATGTTAACTGACTTGGTACTATATGTAGATGCGAGCTCTTGGTAAAGTATTTAAGTGCAAGCTAAACCGTTGAAGTATCCTATAGCTCGGGTCCAATGACTGGATCGGGCGAGGGGTGTCACAAGTTTTGTTTACCTAACATGTTTATATCGAGAATGTTAAGCTTGGTGACTTCAAGTTATAAGTAAATGGTAGATATGTGTATAAAGATATACATATTTACCTAGATTAGAACTATTAATGCTATTAATATTTTTTTTTTAAAATTATAGAAATACCATTGAATGTTTTACTCAGCATATGGACTATTTTTCCCATCGTAGGTTAGATTTAATGCAAGATTTCTGTGCATCGACCTCAACATCCAATCTGTAGTCTCGATCTCAACAATGTTTGTTTGTTTCAAGTGTTACTTATGGTTGGCATGTACCTAATAGGTTAAGTTTTGTGGTAGCTGGATGATGTTTTAATAAATGTTATACCTTATATTCTAGTAGAAAAATATATATATTGGATTTATTGTCTGTTATTAAATGCTTTTATAAAACAAATATAGATTTTCTTTAGTATGATTAAGGAATGTTTATCATATAAATTGTATAATTAAATTATGAATTGATTGCAGTTGCTCCGGTAACGAATGTGACACACTGTCATTCAGATCTGATGATCGGGTCGAGTTTAAGGGTGTTACATGACCAGTTGTCTCTAATGCTTGCATCTAACTCCGCTCTCTCAAATAGTATTGTACCCCACGATATGATACAAGAAAATCTTTTTTTTATTTGAATACCTAGCATATAAATGGATACTCTGTCTCTGTTACTCTTTCTTCTTTTTTCTTTAGCGAGTTCTTTATATGATGGGCGGTAGTACTAAATTGCGGGCGTAATGCGTCGTAACAGTTTTGGAAGTCACCATGCCGCAATATCAGCACAACACAACAGAGGAACCGCATCACGACTATTGCAATCAAATGCATAACGTGTACTGTTATCTCAGGTCAGGGTTTGTTACCTTTCTTGATCCTTTTCTTCCTTTGTTCTAATTTTTCGACTAAAGACCGATCAAGCTTCATTCCTACAACTTTCTTGGCCCTGTATGATGGAAGTATTCAGAAATTTATAACCCTGGAAATCGCATGCGCGAAGATACGTTTCAACTCATAACCAAACAAAAGAATGATGAATATAGATTCGCAAAGCCCATTGTCAATTAAGCTTAAGCGGGGTAGGAACATAAGATATAAAACTACAAAGATGCAAATCTCATGTCAAAATGGTAACCTACAAAATCTACTCTAAACGGACTTCATTTGTTGCTGCTGCTGCTGTCGGCATCATTGATTGGTCTTTCTATGGGTGTAAATATGAGACCTTAAGATGATGATGCATTGTTGGTGTTGCTGCCCTCCTTATGGTCACCAAATATACGTTGCCGGAAGTCCGAAACCATTAGAGGGAGACCCTTTCGAAGTGACACCTTGGGTTCCCAACCAAGTAGCTCTTTGGCTCTTGAGATATCAGGCTTCCTCTTGTGTGGATCATCTTCTGTGTTGGGTCTGAACTCTATCTTTGCATTCGGGTCAATCGTTTCTTGAACCACCTGCAAAATCCATGGTAAAACCATACTACTGTCATCATCATTACCTAACACATTTCTTATTAGCTTTATAAGTTCCTCATAGGAAATAATGTCAATATTACTGTTCAGTTCATAAGCAAGATTAACGGGTAGTATATGCTTACCTCGGCAAGCTCAAGCATGGTAAATTCTCCTGGATTTCCAAGATTAAAAGGTCCAATATGTTCCCCTTCCATCAACCGCATCAGACCCTCCACCTTTTTAGATAATGAAAATACAGTTTAGCAAATGCCAAATATATTTGTTATGAAATGCATGCCATGATACCAAAATATTGAAGAATAAATATATTTGTTATGAAATGCATGCCATGATATCAAATTATTGAAAAAGAAGTATTATAGAAATCCTTATATTAAAAGTTATATTGCATTTTATTTTCACTACTCAAAAATCAGGCTCTAGGAAAGTATCCATGTGGGACTTTCATTTGGTGCTACTCACACGGTGTTATGTCTAGTCAGTTAATTTCTACACTCAGCAAAGCAAAAATTCAGGACCAGAGATGATCCGTCTGTAAACTGTATGTGTTCTCAATCTTATTGCAGGAGGCACAACAGTTTTTTATCCTGAAATATCATATTTTTTTAAATTCACGTGGGACTGTCTTAGTTTACTAGTTTTCCGCTAGAAATTGCAGGCTTAGGCCACTAAGAAACATAGGTTAAAAAAAGAATAGTAGTAATAGGGGGAAAAAAAAAAGTAAAAGTGGTAACGTGGCACCAATATTTGCAACGATCAATAAAGAGAAATTTAAAATTAATAAAATATTAATAAAATAATCATAAAAAGCAGTGAGAAAAACAATAATAAAAAAGATTTACCAGATCAGAAACATATTGAAAACTCCTTGTCTGCTTACCATCACCATACACAGTCAATGGCTCCTTCCTTAAGGCCTGCATTCCATCCCCATTAACACCTCAATAATGTCTCTCGAAAATAAATTTAAAAAAAAAAACAAACCCAAGTACCTGAGCTACGAAATTGCTAACAACACGGCCATCGTCTATGCACATACGTGGTCCATAAGTATTGAAAATTCTGGCAATCCTAACCTGAAACCGTAGATTTTATAAAATTTACCGATGATTAGAAGTTTAAAATTTTGTTGCTATGTTAGGGTCGGTGAGTTTGAATGGGCGATTGGGTGCTGCAGTATGTTTAATTTACTTTTTATTTTATGTTACAGTATCATTATATTATCTAATATCATTATAGTTATTTTTATATTAATCGCAGATAAATTTTCTGTAAATCCGGTGATTAAGATAAAAGGTTAGGTAAGGTAACCTCGACGCCGGCTCCGCGGTGATAGTCCATGGTCAAAGTTTCAGCAGTACGCTTTCCCTCATCGTAACAGCTTCGGACACCTGTCCCATACATTCATTACAAACTTTTGAAAAATTGTAAGCTCGGAAAGGCTCTATCAGAGACACGCGTCTAACTACACCACCTAGATCTGAACTTTAACATTAAATCTCACTTTACATAAATGTCCCCAACATGCCTACCATTTGATGTGAAAGACATAAGTTTTGAATGCTAACCGATGGGATTGACGTTGCCCCAATAAGTTTCTTTCTGAGGATGTTGCAGTGGATCTCCATAGACTTCGCTTGTACTGGTCAACAAGAACCTAGCACCTACTCTTTTTGCCAGGCCTAACATGTTCAATGTTCCCACCACATTTGTCTTGTGCGAAACACATGGTTTGGTTAAAGAAACAAAACAATTAACATGCTTGCAGTAAACAAGTAATAAGATTTTGAAGCAATATAAAGGATATGATAGTTTTCACGGGATTGAATTTGTAATGAACTGGGGAAGCTGGGCAAGCGAGATGATAGATTTGGTCAACTTCCAACAGCAACGGTTCAACGACGTCGTGTCGGATAAGCTCGAAGTTGGGGTTGCCGAAGTGGTGCATCACGTTCTGTTTCGTTCCGGTAAAGAAATTATCAACGACGATCACGCTGTCTCCTCTGGCAATCAGACGGTCCACGAGGTGGGATCCCACGAACCCGGCTCCGCCCGTTACCACGATTCTTAAACCTTTCCGCTTCAGCCCCAACGGGATCTTGCTTGTCGGGTTGGCCGACCCGAACCCGAGGCGGTGCGCGGAGGAGAACTTCTGTTGGGTCTCGATGGGGAAGTAGGTAATGGAATCGGGGATCAGGGTGGTGAAGCGGCTGTGAGGAGCGACGTACGGAGCGGATGAAGTTGGGAAGACGGTGAAAATCAGGGTGGCGATCGCAATGCCGACGAAGACGAAGAGGAGGCGTTGTTCGCGGAGGAGGTAATGGATGGTGCGGGTGACGGAGGCCCATGGTTTTACGGGTTTGGGCGAATATGAATCTGAAGAAGGCTGGGTCTCAGAGCCTCTATAAATCAGCTCCGACCCCATCGTATTTTCAACTTCCAAGAAAATCAAACTCGATTCGTAAGAATCAATTCAAAAGAATTTGTTGAAGTGAGTCGCCGGCGAGTAGAAGCTGAGTTGGAATGGAGGTGGTGGTGTTAAACAAGAAAATGAAAACAGGGGAATTCTCAATTCTGGCCTGAAGAATAAAGGAGGAGAATAAATATAATTAAGGGTTTAGGAAAGGTATGATATTACGGAAATGGCCTTACTTTTTCAAAGTTATTTTAGTTTGAAAATTAAAAGGTACCGTAATGTGGACAAATTTTAAAGGAACTTTTATTACCAAAACGGTCCGTCATTTCTGGGCTTATTACAAAATCTACCCAAATTTCGGTATGTTTAAAATATTTTTGTTTTTCTCCACATTCAACCAAATATTCTTCACTAAAGTTCCGCCATTTATAATTTTTGCTCATTAGATTGTTTTTCAATTAAATTTTATTATTATTTTCTAACGAAAATGCTAACTAAAACATAAATTATTAATGATGTTGTATAAAATAATTTAAAATAATTATTAAAATAATAATACAAAAATAATTTAACTTATATATACCATGTATAAAAATAATTTAAAAGTTATAAAATATTAAAATACAAAAAAAAATAAAAAAAAGTATAAAGGCTATAATGTTTAAAATTTTAAAATTTTAATTAGCATTTCTATTAAAAGAAAATTATAATTTAATTGTTTTTGAAAGGTTAATGGTCAATAAAACTCTATTTAAAAGGTTAAAGATTAAATTTAGCTAAAAAAATACAATTAGTAGTTAGGAAGCATGTAAGATGCATGCGATGGAGGGGTAAAATATTTGTGTTGAAGTTTCGAATTTGAGTATGAAATATAAATTTGGTGAAGAGACCATTTTTCTTGCAAACCAAACCAACATTGTGTGTAGGACTAGGTGGTTATGCCAAATGATTACGTGGAGAACGGAAACGACAAGGGATTTGCACGTTTTAGATCAATGGGAAGTCATCCTTAATTAGAGTTGGGTGGCTGCTGCCAAGGTCGTTGGCGCCCACATCTTAAGCGACGTTGACTTTCCTTTCTTTTTCTATGTGCACTCCAAGTAAAGTAATAGAAGCAACCTAAAATAAATCAAATTTTATACCTAAATACTTCCCATAAATCAAAACGTAACCTTTCACGTTCCATCCCAAAAACCGCCTCAACTATATCAACTATACTTCAACTCCTACATAATTATACATCTTTAACTTAGTTTAAGGTGGTATTTAGAAAGTCACCTAATAATTTAATTTGGGTGTAATTGCTCATAATTGGATAACCATCCTGCCCAATTGGGTGTAATTGGAGCATCCCAATTCAATTTTCAATTTTTAAGGGGAGATGAGAATTGAAGTAATTACACGCAAATCCAAATTTGAAAATTTATTTATTTACAAGTTACAAAAATTATATTATAAACATGAACATATATGAGTGTTTAGGATGATTGTAATAAATATATACATTATATCATACATCCTAAATAAATTATGTATTTTATCAAGTTATAACAAAATATTATATTATTTAAATCCTAGAATTTTTAAACCTATGGCTAAAAAGTTATTATAAATTATATTTATTTATAAAAACTTATGGTCGAGAAGTGTGAATATGACTTATTTATGTGTCCATGTTATATATTATAAAAATAATATACTTATTCATAAATGTATATATATTTTTATTATTATAACTTGTTTATAAAAAAACATTTTAAAGTTATGACAAAAATTATATTATTTATAAGAAGTGTTATAAAAGTTATTGGACAATTTATAAAATATTTTTATAAAGGTTATACATTATGAATTTTATATTATTTTTATTTAATTCGAGTATTATAAAAAGGATGTAACCTAGCATAAGTTTTTTTTCCAAATTACGTTTATATAACTTTTATAATTAAAACTATAGACAATTTGGACTATAAACCCAAATATTGTAAGGTCGATCCTAATTATGCAAATACAAAAGGTTTTCTTGCACCATATCATAGAGTATGACACCATTTGAGAGAATGGTGTTAGACACGAGCATCATAAACGGAAGCTAAAACCCATTTGGACTGCCACGTAGGATTGTCGTTAGGCAGAGTGACCACTTTGTAACAAAAAGATAATATAAGTGACTAAAACGTAATATCTCAAACATAAGTGACTAAAAATATAATCTGAGGCAAACAAAAGTGACTATTTTTGTAGTTTACCCAAAATAAATTATAAATGTTAAGATTTAAAGTTATGTCACTAGCATCTATAAAATCCTTTTTACCACCTCACCCAAAACTATATCTTGATACTCTTTTTACATTTTAATTTTATTACATGAATTGTTTCACCTACATTGTTTGTATATGTATTGATAATGTCATTGATCAAGTTGGTATAACAATTTACACTGATTTTATGTTTTAATTACGTACATATTACATATCCATTATTATTATTTCTAACATTATGTTTCATTATTTATTATATGATATTTTTAAACACGTCTATATTTTAAATCCATTATTTATAATTTAATTTACGCAATATTCCCCAAACCAGCCATGGTGTTAGAAAAATTCCAGTTGATGAATTAAAAAAAGAAAAGGACATATTTTTACGTTTTGTGTTGCTTGGGTTGAAGATTAATTAATCAAGTTTTAGTTCTAAGGTTGCCCTGCTCATATATGTTGGGAGCAAAGGAAAAGGTGAAGTAGGCGGAAATTGAAATTTGAAGTGAAATGCAAAAACTTGATAGCAAATCAAAACGTAGTTCACACATCATTAGTGGGAAACAAATTTGAAATGTTGAATAGCTTGCTTCCACTTGTATTAGCAGCGTTAGTGAGTTGATCCAAAGGGGACGCTACCTGGTTACACTACTTCATGCTTTGCCTTCTCAACTAGGCTTAATAGCTATTTTGGTCCTTATATTTTACAGTTTCTCATTTTGTTATCTCAAGATTAAGTTTTTATCATTTTGGTCCCTGTACTAACATTTCGCATATAGTTCCCTCAATTTTTAAAAAGCCCAAATTTTTTTAGTTTTTTTCTTTGGAATTTTATGTTTTTAGAAAATATTAAATTTTTAAGATTTTGTTTATATGTTTTACTTTATAATGTTTTTTGAACTTAACTATTTTTGGGACTTACTTTTTTTTAACATGTGGCATTGTTTCATTGGTTGATGGGATTTTTTTAATCAAAACGTAAAATGGGGTAATGCGATGACAGTACGGGAGTCAAAGGTGAATAAAAAAAATTCTTAAGTTACCAAACTGAGAATTTATATACAGTAAAAGGGTCAAAAAAAGTTATTAAGCCAATATATATTAAGAAAAGGCTAAAAGAGCCTTTTTGATCATGAACTCTTTTTCCGGCTGACGCATAAAGGGTGCCGAAATAGGTTAGAGTGAAGAACATATTAAAGCTAAAACATGTGATTAGAAGATCTGGTAGGTTGCCTTCTTGCAGAAGATCTAATTATGCACATGCAGCAAGACGATTGGCGTTGGAGCTCCTTGCTTTCGCCTTCAAATCAAATCCCTTTCAGATTTCAGAAAATTGTCTGTTTCCTTGAGAACAAGTCACAAACAGTGGACCATAGTTCAAATCACTAAATGAAATTAATTTCACAGGTTCATCAAGTACTTATCAGTCAGTTGTATAATGCTAAAGACATCATTTTGGCAATCACTACTGAAAATACATGGTGGGTTGATTAATGACTGTTTCAGCAGCAATGGTGTTTTGCATGAAAGGAGAGGGGCATCATCATCAAATCCTATTTGGTTCAAGTCCACATGATTCTGTCAAATCAATGATGCAATACACATGAATGTAGTGATTAGGGCTACTATAACATCAACCTCATTCTTTAGCCCCTCCAGTTTTGATAAATTGCAGGTGCACTGCAGCATTAGACCAAAGCTTTTCCTGAACTTTTGAAGTTGGTAGTGTCATACAAGGCCTTCATTTTCATCATTGGTGACAGACATTGCAACTTTGAGCTGTTGCAGAAATAATCTGACCATAACCAAGTGACTGGTAGAAACTCTACCATAAACCCAAATGTGTCAACAGCTCTAAAATGTCTTTGAGAAGAGAAAAAACCATATTATATCCCATGAATGATCATAATACAAAATGAACTACCAACACAGTGAGTGCTTAGACAGTCGAACTGTAGAATATAAACTGATTTCACTTCACTTGTTTTCTTTTCCCTCTTTAACATTGTCTTAATATGAATGCTTCAGGTTAAACTTCTTCTTGACAGAGAACTCTGCTAGATAATTACAGTAAAGGCACAAAGCTTATCCATTTTCGACATCATTCAATCAGACTACAGCTGTTTGGTGTCTTCCATAGAATCAGAAATTTGTGCATAACCATCAAGTACCTAATCTTAATAACCTTCAAGATGTAGCCGGCTTTATAACTAAGTATCCATAGATTGTGATACCTCTAGTTTAATATATCTTGAACTCAAGGCATTGATACATTGTAAAATGCACAAATCACACTGCTAGAAGGCTTGTTTTACATAATAGGGACTTTATTAAGTAAAAATTATAGAAGAGGAGAGTCTATTTTTCTTCTTCTCTATCACTTAGTCAATGCTTTGTCAGAATCATGGTACAATACTGAAACTTATTAATAAGACGAACCTCTCATAAACCAAGGCAAAATTTGCCACATAATTGTTTCACATTGAATAAAATTTTAGAGTAACCCATTAAAATGGTTTTTGCTTTGGATAGATCTCTACCAAGTTTTGCAACAGAAGCTCAAGGGTCAAATGTTTCCACTAGCAGACAGCAAAAATAGCAAACAAATAGAGCAGTAGTGCATCTGATAAAAGCCCAAGTTCATTGTTTAGACTGTGATGCAGATTTTCTGATGATCTCTTCGGAAGGAATCTCCAATGTAGCTCCTGCATGCTCCTTACTTGGCTTCACCTCTGCAGCAATCAGCAACAGC
The DNA here is from genome assembly GCF_025698545.1 of Gossypium raimondii. Taxonomy (NCBI): domain Eukaryota; kingdom Viridiplantae; phylum Streptophyta; class Magnoliopsida; order Malvales; family Malvaceae; genus Gossypium; species Gossypium raimondii. The sequence continues at coordinate 12,084,828 of NC_068572.1, read as the reverse complement.
GCTTAACATGACGAACCTTAACTAAGCAGTTAAGTAGTTGAAGAGAGAGAAAAAGTATTCTTACAAGAGGTCAAACAGACAATGCATCGAACAGGTGGTGATCATAGAATATGAGGCATTCACACAAGACGTGCATGTAAAATTGAATGGAAAACATGAACAAAAAGATAAGTTACCGTAGCCGCCGCGTTCGTTGAGCTTGGCTTGAACGATCATGGTGGAAATGAAATGGGAGGCCTCACGTGCTTCCTCGAGGAGTTTCTGGATCTCAGGCTCCGAGGTGACATGACGATTGGCTTCGAATTTCTGACGCACCTCAACGGCAGAGGCGTTCAACATCAAGGTGTCGCCGGCAAATGATTTGCGGGTGGCTCTTAGAAGAGCCCTATACGCGCTTAGTGCTTCTCCTCTTACCATCTTTCACTTCTCTCTCACTCTCTCTCTCTCTCTCTCTCTCTCTCTCACTCTCACTCGGAGTCTGCCTTCTAATTCTGCGCTGCTGCTTGCTTGCCAGAATTTGCTGCTACTAACTTCGAGACGCTGTCGTTTCTTCAACTATAATTATTTAAGATTTTGCACGCTATTAAAAAAGAGAGTTAATTTACCTTTTTTCTTTAACAAGTTTTTCTTTTTTAAAAATAATATTAAATATATATATTTATAAAAAAAATTATTGAACAATTTTTTTCAAAAAATAATTCTATTTATATATAAAATGTTAGGGATAAATCCCAACACTATACATGAACTATGATTTAATGTGCAATTATATATATGAACTTCAATTTTTGTAATTTTATACATAAAATTATGATTTGATTCAATTATTGTAAATTATTAACACAATTATTGATATAACATCATTTTATGTTTATATATTGCATACATGAATAATTATATTTATCCAATATAAAAATAAATTGATGTTTTATTTCTTTAAATGTGTATGATTAAATCAAAATTAAAGTTTGAAGTATACATTTGAACCATAATTAGAGTTTCATGTATATAATAGCACCAAATTAAAATTCATGTATACAATTTCACATTTAATAAAAATTTATGTATAATTTTGAGATTTGTTCCTAAAATATTACAATAAAATGGAAGAAGCCCTAAAAGTTGCTATACATTGGAAATTAAGTCAATATATATATCAAAGCAAATGATGTCAATGCTTAACTAAAAGTTAAGTCATATCAACCACGGGAGTTAGGTGAGATTCAATGCGTCTCTCTTACCTTAACCAATAGTTGACAGTTCGATACTCACCCTAGGTATGGAGCGGCTTTAAAACTCGTGACCAGTGTCTACCCCCTTAATGGGCCTACAGAACGTAAAGGATAAGTCACTGAACCACCCCAGTGGATACCTGATCGCGTGCACGAGTGACAAACAATTTTATAAAATAATTTAAAAGTTTGATTTTAACTACAAGCGGACAGTGTCGAGTTGTAATATTTATAATGTTCAATAAAACATCAGAGTTTTCTAAGGATCGAACCTAAATGAGTCAGTGATTAAGTGATCCCTAATTAATTAACATCCAATTAAAGGAGTCTAGCTAACTACTCACTAAGCATTATATTACAGTAGGTCATACAAGAGATTAAGTACACTAGTTTGCTAACTAATCACTAAAAAGGACCAAATTGTAAAATAAGTAAACTTATGAAATTAACAAATTAATAACAGATAGTAGTTGGTTAACTTCTGTGTTGCTAATTAACAAATTAATAACAGACAGCGGTTGGTTAACTTCTGTGTTGCTAATTAACTTTTGGACTCGAGATCTAAACCACTTAAACTCCTAAATTTGTGCAAGTTTACCTCTTGGTTTCCACTTTACCAACTTAGGCAAATTAGTTCGGTTTATCTCTCGATCTCACCAACTAACTCGGGACTATCGAATTGGTGCCCTATAAGATCTCCTCTCGGCCTCACTTACCTAAATTTTCCCTTAGAGTCGTTAGTCCTAAGTTTTGAAGTCTATTCGATTTAGTTCAATTTTTACGATTTAGTCTCTATACCAAGAACTAACTAGGCAACAGTTCCATCAACCACCTAAGCTTTAACTATTAATACTCATCCCTAAATGCACAAACAACAAAAATTTAAGCAAAGAAAGCATTGATTTAAACTTAAAGAAAAATGCATAAAAACTCGAGCTTTATTGCAAAAGCTTGAAAAACACAATAATGGTAACAAGATTGATGAATAAAAATACCAAAGGTATGATTTTTATAAAGTAAAAGAAAACAAAGCTGAATGATATTAAGCAAAAGGATTAAAGTGTAAATATAATGAAAGTCAAGGTATTAGAAAGCAATTAATAATAAGATATAATAAACTTAGCTAACTACTAAACTACTCTAAAATTAGAAAATTAAACTAAAACATAAAAAATGAAAAAGAAAACCCTAAACCTAAACTAAGCCAAAAGTGACTTTTTAATTTGATTATAACCTAATTTTTGTGACCAAATTGGCCATGATTGCCTAATTTTGGTTAAGGGACATGTTGGACAAAGACTACCCCTACAGTTATTTTTTGTCTCTTTTCAACAGTGATATCGCGATATCCTCAACAATCTTGAAATTAAGGTCCTTTGGAAGTTTTGGGTATCGTGATACTACTATTGGTGGCTCAATATTCCTTCTTTTCAACACTGTCAAGGGTATCACAACTTCCATGCTTCAATATTGTGATATCCCCTTTCTTGGTGATATTTTCGTTCACGTTCGGGCCACCATTGACACCCTACAACACTCAATCAACTGTTAGGTTCCCTATTGTAACACCCCTAACCCTTATCCGTCGCCGAAATAGGGTTACAGAGCATTACCAGACTTTAAGGAGTAATTACAGATATTTCACAAATTTTATTATTCATATCAAGAACCAGATATATAACACACATATTGTCTCTTAGATTGGCCCTCGAGGCCCAATATACACCTTAAAAGTGAATCGAGATTAAACTGGATATCTTAGGAGCAGGGGTCACATGCCCGTGTGGTCGGCCGTGTGACATGCCAGTGTCCATACCCGTGTAAATCTCTGACTTGGGTTACACGGCCAACCACACGTCTGTGTGCTAGGCCGTGTGCAAGGTGCAGAGGTCACACGGCCAAGCCGCATGCCCATGTGTTAGGCCGTATGTAAAAATCTGGGCATTTTGTTTTGAAATTTTAAGGTACAGAGGACACACGGCTGAGACACACGCCTGTGTGGACGAAAATAGGTCATTTTAATGCCACTTTTCTCACCCATTTTGACATTAACCTGCACTCAACATTCACATACACCAATATATCCCAACCAAGCAATCAATACAAGCTAAAACATGTTCTCAACATGACATAACATCACAAATATTTCAATTACTTATACTTACCTATTTAACTCATTTCATTGATTTATCAAACTCTACTACTAATTTCACACATACAAACATTTAAGATTCACAACCACAATTCAAACTATTTCATTGTCAAACCAACCCTATACATGCCATATAAACCAAAATTTACATTGCAAAAACTACCGGATTAAACTGGATAGTGTAGCTTGATGTGTTGATCCGATCTCCCGATTACACGTTAATCTACAAAAACATTAAACAACACGAGTAATCTTAATGAAGCTTAGTAAGTTTAATAGGTTAAACATTGATCTTACCGAACTTATTATAAGAAATTAAATTGTAAATAAATTATACATTTTTCCCTGTCAAACATAATATAATCAATAAACACACTTCATTCAGATCAATATCAATAATAATCTATAAATTTTTCAATTCAATCACATAAGTCTTTTACCATTTCTTACTGGATCGAATAACGGCTTACGGATATGAGTACATCGTTCTTTTTGTGTCATAGTCCAACTATAGTCTTACACATGCATTGCCATGGCCCTGCCATGGTCTTACATTTGTAGTGCCATAACTCAGTTATGGTCTTATCATCAGAATGTCATAGCCCAGCTATGGTCTTACACATGTATATATACTACCATGGTCCAACCATGGTCTTACGTTCAAGGTACCATAACCCAGTTATGGTCTTTTCATTAAAATTTCATAGCCTAAATATGGTCTTACATTTAAACATTGTCATGGTCCAACCATGGTTATCCGTCAATTCATTCTTTGCCACGGAATGATCGTACTCAATCTTGCGTTCTACTCATTTTAAACATTCAATTCAATTTTCATACTTTTACAATAATCTTAATTTCAACAACAAAATATGAATAAATACATTATACCATTCCTAAATTAACAAATAATCATGAAAGTTTAACCATATGAACTTACCTGGGTTGGATTGTAAAATTGGTAGTAGTTCAGAGACTACTCGGCTAATTTTTTTTTTCTCGTTGATCTACGAGCTCTTGATATGATGCAAAAATATGAAAAACCAACTTAGAGGACCTTTAATGGCATTTTTGGACTGAAAATTAGAAGAAGAAATGTCTAGAATTCAATTTAGTCACTTATTTTATTTTTAATTTTAACCAAATTACCATTTTGCCCTTAGTTCACACTAATTTTGTTTATTTCTTCTACCCTTGTGCCGTTTCAGCCATCTTCTTTGGGCTAATTTGCCTTTTAAGTCCTCTCTCATTTAACACTTGAACCATTTAATCATTTTAGTGAATTTTGCATCTTTTTCAATTTAATCCTTTTTAATTAATTAACTATTGAAACGTTAAAATTTTCTAATAAAACTTTAATACTAACTCAATGACACTCCATAAATATTTATAAAAATATTTACGACTCGGTTTATAAAATCGAGGTCTCGATACCTCATTTTTGAAACCACTTTACCTAATAAATCCTTCTAAGCCCAAATCACTATTACAAAAGTCTTCCTAAAATCATATTTAACTCATAATTACTAAATAATAAAATTTTCAAACTCACTCGTCGGATTTAGTAATCTCGAATCACTGTTTCTGACACCACTGAAAATTGGGTTGTTACACCTATGGTGCATTTGGCCAATTAAAATCTCAAAAATAGCGTAAAACATACTAATTCACTTATTAAAAGAAAAGGTTAAAACTAAGTAAAAACACGGAAAATACATTCAAATTGCTTAAGAATAAGCTCATCAAGTGTAATGGAGAGCTTAATTTGACATATCAAATTACGGCAAATCAATACTTTGGGAAACAAAAAAAAAAAAGTTTAGTCATATTGATAAAAATGCTTGACCTTAGGAAATAAAACTTGAAAGAATGCGAATGTCACAAATACAAGCAACATCAATTATCGTTAACCACTAGAATAGATCTCTCGAACTAATGCCTTGGATCCAACATCCAGGATCGTGTCCTTCTTGAATAACCTACAAAACTTCATAAGCGTTAAATCATTCAAATCAAACATAGACAAAAATAAGTCAACTCCAACTCAAGGGACCTAGTCACAATGGACTCTAGAAAACACAAGTTCTCATCGGCTTGAGCGAAAATCTCCCTCATTGGAGAGGTAAAGGTAAAAAAAAAAAGTGGTTGATAAGGAGAAAAATGGTGGTGGTAGTAAAGAGGTGGAGGATGAAAGAGAGGAAAACAAGGAAAAGGAACAGGAAAGAAAATGAGGAAAGAAAAGAATATTTGAAATAGAAAAAGGAGAGTGAAAAGTAGGGGTGAGAGGGGAGGAAGGGATAAGGGTTGCTGCTGGCGAGAAGATGGCACCAACAACCAGTCCAACAGCCTCACCCATGGTAGTAAACGAAAAAAAAAAGTTAAAAGGAAAAAAATGAGGAAAAAGGGGAAAGAGATAAGGAAAAGGAAGGGGACAATAGGAGAAAGTGCCACGAAAGAAAGAAAGAAGGAGGACGAAGTGAAAAAACCAAAAATTGATTAACTGGTCGGAAAACGAAAAGTTTTTAGAAAAGGGTTTGGGGATATTTTGAAATCCAAAGAGTTTTTTCAGGAAGGTGTTTGAGGTTCATAAAAATTACCCCACACTTAAATCAGGGATGGAGTGGTAAAATACATATAAATAAATTCTCATTAAGTTCAATCCTTGATATTTAGTTTTTAGATTAGTTGTTTTAAATAAATATTTCATATAAAAATTGTAAAAGACAAAAATAGCATTAATTTTTACTGATTCTATTAATAAGTTAGTATCAAATTAACTCACAACACCAACTTAACCAACCACATTATATATAATATAAATTAATTTAGTGAATTAAGTAATATATATATATATATATATATATATATATATATATATATATCTTGAATTGATTAAAATGTGTGTGCTCTTGGAAAAGCAATTTATTCAACAACTAGATTAAAATCTTGGAAAAGCAACACCATATAGCTCCTTGAATACCTTCAATTGATTTGGATATACAAAATGGAGAGAGAAGCTCATTACCAGTTTGAAGCTTTTAAATTTCCACTTTAATGCAATTTTTGTGAATTCAGCAAAATCTCTTCAATGCAAGAAGAAGAAGTAAAAAGAAATGGTTGAAGAATGAAATAGGACTCGCGAGCATTTTTCTTTTTCTTTTTACTGGAATGGAATGTCATTGTGCGGTGACGATGCATTATTACATAATTAAATTTAGGGTAAACTATACCTTTAGTCACTAAATTATGGGTAATTTTTTATTTTGGTCATTTAATTAAAAAAAGTTACAATTTTGTCATTGAACTATTCAAAATTTTTTATTTAATTCATTAGGCTGTTAAGTTTTTTTAAAGTTTCGCTAGCGAATTCCAAGTGATGAATTGATGATTGATACGATGGATCAGTACTCATCAACAAGTAAAAGAACATACCTTAGATCCAAGTCGATCTGACGGTCAATGTTGAAGATCGAAGAAAAAAACTGTTTAAATTTTGGTTTGCAAATTCGTGACATCCAAAGCTATTTCATGAAAAAAATTTGAACTGTAGAAGGGGAAGGAGAAAGGGAACATTCAATTGGTGCAAGTAGTGTGAATAAAGAAAGCCACATAACATCGAATTTAATAGCCCAATGAGTTAAATGAAAACTTTTAAATAGTTTAGTAACCAATTGTAACTTTTTTTTTAATTAAGTGACCAAAAAGAAAACTTACCCATAATTTAGTGACTAATGATATAGTTTACCCTGAAATTTAAATTCAAAGGTAAAAGTACCATGAAAGCCCTCGTTATAACACCCCTTACCCGTATTCGACACCAAAATAGGGTACAAGGCATTACCGGAGTTTACTAATTAATTTTCAGACATTTCATTTTTATCTAGCATTCATATTTATAACCAATCAAAATCAATACATTAATGAGCTAACGTTAACCAATTTAACTTATACATGCCATTATAACCGGAATCAAATCATCCAAAATTACCGATAGAACCAATGGATACTGTGATATATCTCCAACAAGCTTCCAACTCAATTTAGCTTCCGATAATCAGCTAAATGTATCAAATAATTATACATATTACCAATAATAATTTAATTCCAATAACACACACACACACACACACACACACACACATATATATATATATATATATAATTTTCATTACCAAATAGCATTCAATTCAATTAAAATTATTACAAAATATAGCTCATTCGAGCTTACCAGACTAAATTGCAAAAATACCAAAATTCAGGGATATTTTGGAAGTTTTCTATTTTTCTCAAATTTTCACCCAATCTTGATCTAAATTAATATTTCATTCCATTTACTAATTTAAATAATAAAACAATTCATTTCATGCAATTTGGTCATTTTTGACATTTTACAAATTTACCCTTAAAGTTTTACTTTTATTCAATTTAGTCCCTGAGTCTAAAACGTGCAAGTTATCCATGCTAACTGAATATTCATATATATATTTTCCTCCTCCTCCTCTCCATTCCACATCCTTAATTTATAATACATGCTTATAAGTAACATTATCTATGATTTCACAATTTACTTGTAAATTTATTCAAAGCTGTCCATTTGAGTCATAGCCACTAAATTATTTTTATCTTGAGTTACAGAACTCCAAATTAGTATCAGCTAATTTTACCTGAAACTAGACTCACATACCTTCTTACCGTAAAATTTTCAGAATTTTTGGTTCAGCCAATAAGTACAGTTTATTCTTTAAAGTCACCTTTGTTCTGCTGTCTGACAATTCCGACCCTTCTTCACTAAAAATTAATTATCTCTTTGTTCAGAATTCGGATGATGTCCCCATTTGTTTCTATTGAAAATAGACTCATTAAGGATTTTAAAAATATTAATTGTAACCCATAACTATTTTTTTACAATTTTTAATTATTTTTCCAAGTCATAACAGGGGAACCCGAATTCATTCTGACATTGTCTCACAAAATTTATTATATCTCATAATTTAAAATTCCATTACTTACACCGTTTCTTTTATGAGAAACTAGACTCAATAAGCTTTAATTCCATATTTTATTCATACTCTAATTTGATTTTCATAATTTATGGTGATTTTTCAAAGTGAGCCCACTGTTACTGTCCAAAACCATTTTAGTGCAAGATGTTTATTACCATGTTTATAACACCCTTATTTTCTTTCTCTACACTATTTCTCATCACTTTCTCTTATTTTCTCTTCACTAACATATCAAGAACATAGGACCATATATACAAAAACTTTACATTAACATCATTTCCATGCTTTTCAATAATATCAAACTTAAAAATATATTAAAATCTTGATGTACTTACCTTGTCATATTGATTTCAATCTTTAACTTGATTTTCTCTCCTCCAGCTTCTATTTCTTGAATCTAACTTGATATTCTAGCTCCCCATAGTCTCCTTGTTATCTTTCTCTCTTGATGGATATGGAAATTCTTTTGATTTCTAGATAAAATGATGAATTTTTGGTGGAAGGACTAAATTGTAAAGAAAGTAAAACTTTCTTTCTTCTCTTCTCTTCTCTTCTAACGTGAATTGCATGGAAAAGATGGTGGGTTTTTTTTTATCCTTCTCATCTTTCTTTCCACATATATAGATACACTAAATATTAAAATAATAAAATAATAACATATCATTTAAAAATCAAATCAAAATATTAATAAACTAATATTTATTTATTTAATTAATCTAAAATATCTCCAACATCATCATTATCTTCTAGATTTCTCTCTCTTCTAATTGACCATTTTGCCCTCCATGATCTTTTAAAATTTCATCTTGAATCATCACATAATTTGGTAAAATTGTGATTTAGTCCCTCAAACTTATTCACCTTTTTCAATTTGGTCCTAATCCATCCATTTTTCTTAGTTTCTAGATCATTCCACCCTTAAAATATTTACACCATTGGTCTTTCAACTTTTCATATTTACACTTTAACCCCTTAATTTTTGAGTATTTACTCTTGGGCAACAAAACTTTTCTCACTTTTACGATTTAATCCTTTCTTGAACTAATATGTCATAATATACGACCCAATGTTGACATAACTCCAAAATTTCCCCTTTTTGACGCTTTATTTTCTTATTTTATTATATCAAAGATAATATCTTACTGTAAAGATTTTCGGGGTATTACACTCGTATTAGGAGGCAGGTTGCAATTTACCCCTTCTACTCAAAAAATGGGCAAATTAGCCCTTCCACATTAGAAAATAAGTATAAATTGACACTTTTGTTAAAAATCACATCCACAAGTGTTATTAATTGATTTTTTTTCAATTTTTTTAAAAGTGACCTGAAATTAAAGGATGAGTAGAATTAGATAAAAGTACCATGAAAGCCCATGCATTAGGAGTTGGGTTGCATTTTACCCTTTCTAATGAAAAACTGGACATATTAGCCCCTTTACGTTAAATCAAAGAACAATTTAGTCCTTCTATTAAAATTTCTATCCATCTCCACTATTAAATGTTGATGTGGCTGATGGAGGAACCAGAAATTAATACACGATACGCTACATGTACCTCATACTAACATGATAACATTTTAAAATTTTAAAATCCTAAAATTTATAATTTATTTAAAAAATCACAGCTTGAATGAACTTAAACAAATTTATCCTAGTTCATTTCATCCTAAACATAGTTTTTCAAAAATTTATAAAGAAACAGAGAATTGCTTAAAATTAAAAAAAATTAAATTACTAAAAGAGAATATTTTAAAAAAGTCCAAAATATCCTCAACAAATGGTTCTAGTCCAGGTGCATTCTAGAGTGCTTTATTAAATAATTATAAAATATTATTTAAAAATTTATCAAGAATTATAAGGAACTATAAATAATAATTAATTTTTAAAATTTTTAAAATTATAAAAGTTATATATACACATTTAAATGTTTAAAGAATTTAAATATACCCATACACATACATCTTTTTAATCGAGTGGATATTTGTAGTTAGTGAAGTTGATCAATCCTATTTTAGTTAATTTCTTATAATCCTTAATAAGTCTTAAGTAATATTATATAACTATGTATAATTTTGTATAATTATATAAGAAACTACTCCAAAACCTAAACAAATAGCTGTTTAAGCTATAGTTGGACAACCATTTGTCTAAGTTCATTTTAGATATTATTTTAATAATTTTAAATAATTTCAGAAAAACTTATAATTTCTTATAAATTACAGTAGTTTTTAAATAATTTTCTATAATGCTTTTATAATTATTTAAAACCACGTCCAAAATAAATTAATTTTGATGAACACATGGCACACCATATATTGCTATTTGATTGCTCGTTATTCACCTCATCATTTGAAAGTATAAGTAAATGAAATTTTTAATAAAATGATTACTAATTTACCTATTTTAATAAATAAAGTAATAATCCGATTCTTAGTACAAAGAATCCATGGTACGTCTATACAATTGCACTATCCCTTAATTTCAGGTCACTTCAAAAAACAAAAAAACCAAAATATCACTTAAAACACATGATTGAAAATTTAAATGGAAAGATTAATTTGCAATTTTTTCTAACGATACAAGGGTTAGTTTGTCCATTTTTAAGTAAAAACAAAATATAAATAAACTTTTATGCAAAAACCTCCATGATAATTTTGCTGAATTCAAAATATTAACATTTATATATATTATAATTAAATTTAAAAAATTAAAAAATTTTGCTATTTAAATACTTCTCTAAATCTAAAATTGTTCCAAAAGCACTTTTACGAGAAGCTGAAAGCATAAACTAGGCTCAAGAAGGGCATTGGGATATATGGAAAAGTTTGATTTTTAGAATTAGAGTGCAAAAAATTGCCGTACCATACGGGTGGGTGATGCTTGCTTTCTATTGAATCATTTGGGTAATGATTCTTTTGAATGCACTACAACAAAAGATCTCGTAAGCATCATTGCAATTAAGCTATCTAACTTCGACTTTTCGCCACAATCTGTGCTTTAAATACAAACATTTCATTTCACTCTTAAGTGTACATCAATTTCATTCTTCTTTCGACAAATAAAAAATAAAAAATAGAAAAGAAACCTTTCAACCCGGGGAGAGACTTGACAACAAAACATGAATCTCAATACCGCAATTTGCATTTGCTTCCTTCAACAAATTTTCAACAATCAACCTATAACCAAAATCTTATCTTCTATGTATTCTTACTTTATAGAATATATTGCATGAAACCATATCTCTGCTCGGACTCTTAAAGAATGTCACCGCATACCAAATTGAAATACCTTTTGACTGCACTAAGTTGTAACTTGTAAGGTTATTGAAACATTAAACTCTCTCTCAATTACCAATCCAGAAGGAGAAGTATTAAATATGGCCAAGCTGGTATAAAGGGAGCATGTTGCGTTCAATAGATGAATGATTTACCTCAGGGAATCAACCATTCTATAATCATGTTTTTTGCGACGGCATCTATGGTGAGCTTTCTGATCAGAGAATGTGTTCTCCCCAACAATCTCCATTTTTGAATGCGCATCTGCTGCAAAGGAAAAGGCATTCAGTTCATGAAACAAGAAGAAAACAGAAAATGTATAGCAAAGGAAGTTGTGCAGGCACAACATTAGTTTCTTCTAAACCACGGCCAAGTTCACAGACGTAAATTCAAGAACCTGAAGGCTATTCATTAAATAAAGAAACAAAAAGTAGATCCAAAAATGCAACAAAACTCCAAAATACAAGGAAAAACTTTCGATTTTTGTGACAGGATTATATTGCTTAGTGGGAATTATGGAATGGGGATTCACAGAGTTCATTAAGCAGAACTTAGAAATGAAAGACAACAGATGTGAATTTAAAGAGAGGTAGTATGAGTCTAACAACCACTTAATGTGAACAGTTACTTTTGTATCAATACTACCACCAAGAATATGGCTTCTGCAATTTTTTTCACTCAAAATAAATTGCCACTCAAGTCAAACTAATTTCCTCATCTGATCCTCCAAATTGCCTAAGACCACTAAAAGTGGTTGGCCACCTGATCTGATACTCCAATTTGCATTTAGAGAAAGGCTACCATACATCGCTTCCAAGTTGCATGAAAATTTTATGTAACATAAGAGCATGGAAGCCTATACGATCCCAACTGTAAATCTTGCCCACTGGAAACTCATTTACAGTTTTCCGCACTTAGCTGATCCAAATGCTAACCATATGTAATTTACTACTCAAGCTCATTTAGTGTATCACTTCATTGGATTGAAACCATGACTTAATGATTTTATCTTTAGAAAGAGAAGCAGAATCTAGTAGAGCTAACTATGGTAAACTTACCCTTTCTAATCAGATAAGTTAGATCCTTTTATCAAGACTCTCCATTTTTACTTAGTACTTGTGCCTGAGAAGCATACCACACAGGTTACAAGAATTGATCCTCTAAATATATGAAAAAGCCTAAAAGACAAAGCATTCTCATATAACGCATAGAGTATACTCTACCTGACAGTCACCCAAGTCCAACTAACATAGGTTAAATCGATATACATTACAGGGAAGGGGAAAGGGACATGGTCCGAACCCACTTCAAGTTATTTTGCCACTAGACAAGTGAATTGTTGGCAAAAACGATTAAACGAAATAAATGTTTTCCACTGCTAGGATTTGAACCTAGAATCCAAGGAAGGATTTGCCAAGTGCTACAGTGGACGTTATTGTTATATGTACACATTCTCAAACCTTCATGCTTAATAGAAATAGCAGTGTAAACACACAGACTTTTGACCACACTGCCTTGAGCAGACATAATTAACAAATAAATCAAACAAGAAGAATTAAATGAAACCAACATTGCTGCAATTATGCCAATAACAAAAACCCCAAATCCAGAGATCATAAATTCATATAGGTTAAATTTTTCAACAAAAAAAAAGAAGCAAAATTCCAGAAATTTATAAAAGAAAGTATAAAATAAGGACCCAAAAAGTCAAAGAACAAGACCATTAGCAATACCTCCAAAGTGATCCCCCCAAAGCAACAACCGATTGTCGTCTTCTTCTTCATCAACCTCATCCCCATATCCAAACTCTCCATCCCCACGATACCCAGGCTCACTCCCATACCCAGATTCATTCCCTTGAGCATCAAAAACCCCAAATTGCCCGCATAAGGTCTCCTTCTCTCCACTCCCACCATCCCCTCTTTCCCTCCTGATATTACGGGCCTCGCTCACATCCGAGACCCAATACGAATCCCCACCATTGCCAAACAGTTCCCCACTCGAGTCCGTCCCGATCGCCACCGGAAAATCCGAGCACGTACCATAGGCTGCCGAAGCCCCCACAGAACAGCACCTTCGAGTCCCGCTTCGATCGGAGCTCCGACCCGAAACCGACCTCGACCCACGGCGGCGGCGTTTTCTGGCAAACAGCCTGAAGCTACTCCTCTTGGGATTGGCAGATATAGGGTTGTTGTTGTTATCATCGTCGAGGAGGGTTAGCTTGGAGAGATCAATAGAAAAAGAAGTGGTACGATCGGAGAGGCAAGGACGCTTGGGATGGAAGCCATTGGAGGAGGAAAGCTTAGGAGGAGTAAGTTGGGGATCGGAGGAGTCTAGAGCTTGCTGGAGGTGGAAAGGTCTCCATGAATGGAGCTGGAAGGCGCAAGCGTCTACTGAATGGCGGGAGTCTAGAGCCTTGTGCGACATTGAATGGCAGAATCTTGAACGGAAGGATCAGGATTTGAAACTAAACAAAAGGTTTGGAGATCCAGGTTTCGCAAATCCAGTTTGCAGCACCTTGTTTTTAATTTAAAAAATAAAAATGGTTTTGTTTTGGAAGATATTTTTAAAAAGACTTGAAATCAACTGTAGAAATAAGAGCTGAGAGCAAATCTTGTTCGTGGTTTAAATAAGCGACGGAGGACTATTCTATTGGGTCAAGCTAGATCCTTCCAGAGCATGCGTCATTCTTGATTTTTCATAACCATACATGAATGCATACATACATACATACCATATGGTGGGGTAAATTACTCAGTTCATCACCTATTTTTAAAGTGATTTTATTTTAGTCAAATCTTTAACAATACATGTCACATCATGTTTCAATTTTCATTTTGATCGCTTAACTTTTAGGTCGTTTTAACTTTGGTCACCCAAAAAAAAAATTCTCCTTTTAAGTATTGATCGAGTAAAAAAAATATTAATAATTAAAGTGAAAAACTGTAGAAACTAAAATAATGCATTACAAATTTTTTCTCTTAGTGTACTTGTTTACCCCTTTGTGGAAAGTTCTAATTTTTTCAATATTAGATTTTTAAATTTTAAAACATCAAAATCAAATAAATAAATTGTTAAAATTTTTATCTCTTGATAATGTCAAACCATTTGTTCTTGTAATATTGAAATTAACTAAATTAGTTAACTAATTTAACTTCCTAAAATTTAAATTTTTATTTTATGTTTCAAAATTAAAATGAAATCAAATAACTCATCTTTAATAATTGTCTACAAAACTCAAATTTCTTTTAATTAATACGATCATGAATTTTTCATGTTAAGCTAAAACTAAAGGAAAAAGTCCTTGTAATTAATTAAACTAATTAACTTTGTCTACAAGCCAAATGAGACCCAAAATTATTTTCATCATTTCTTTACCCAAATAAAGAATAAGCCATGAATTTAATTGATAGTAATGATGTTTTCTTTGCTTTTAACATGACATGAAAGATTCAAGATTATATAAAATAAATAAATTTAAGTTCATAGACAATTATTAAATATAAGTTATTTGAGTTGATTTAATTAAGGATAATTTGAAAAAAATGTAGTAATAGGTTAAATTGATTAATTTATTTATTTTTAATATTATAGTAACAAATGAGTTGATATTATGGATGGATAAAAAATTCAACAATTTAATTAATTAATTTTGAAATTTTGTAAATTAAAATTTCAAGATTGGAAAAAAATAGAATTTTTAGCAATAGGATAAACAAGTGCAATTTGATAAATTTTTAATGCATTGTTTTAGTTTCTATTGTTTTTTCACTTTAACACATTTTTTTAACATGGATCAAGACTTAAAGTAAAAGAATTTTTTCAATGACCTAAAAGTTGGGTGACCAAAATGAAAGTTTAAAGATGATGTGTACATGATTTGATGTGTACAGTCAACCGTCGTTAAGTATTTAACACTTCGATGACTAAAATGAAAGCACCTCAAAAGTTGGGTGTAACACCCACACCCTCAACCCGATACAATTTGCCAGATCCGGGTTTTGGGTATTACCACACGAGTACAGACAAAAACTTAATCTACTTATACAATTTAATATTAATTGCAACTCAAATCCACACTGACTCAAACTAATTTACATATGTATATACAATAGGTAAATACAACTCCAGTACATGGTAATTTAATTACAAGAAATCTAAATTGAAATCCTCATCTATTACAGTTATCCCAAAATATGGAGTTTGAAGAAACATTTCAGACTTTGGACACGCCATCGAAACTCACTCTGCATGCATTATAACTTGATACGCCATTTCATTTGGCGTATTCCTGGCATCGTCCTTCTTGGCGTAGACTCACATTATCTCACCTGAAATACAATACACACAAGTTAAGTTCATAAGAACTTAGTGAGAGAAACATCATTTACCTGAGTGATACTCGCACATTGCAACTAATGAATCATAATGACGATTTTATCGTTCTTAACCTTTAACTCTGTCTCTGGCGGGTACTTCTTCAAATTCTATTCTTATACACATTAGATATCATACCTTACTCTGCAATCATTCTTGTTCCCATCAATGTTTTCAATACATCACTACATTCTTCAATCTCTGAGCCATCATATCTTCATAATTCGAGAATGAACACGTACACAAATGAAAGATACTTTCGTTGAATAATCAAACTTAAATCCTTATTCGGTTCGCACTTTCAATACAACCCTTTTACTTCTCTATATCTCTTCAATTCATAATTTTCAATCATCATACCTTACTAAATACTCTTAAGAGCCATACTGATTACGCCAATCAACTTAATACAAAATTTGCCATAAAGAGCATTTATTTAGGATACGCCACCAAAAGCCTTATTGTGGTGCACCACGAGGGCAATTCTGTTAGAGTTCACCATGAAGGACGTTTCTTTAGAGTGCGCCACCAAAAGCTATTCCTTCATAATTTGCCACAATGGCTATTCTTTCATAATTTGCCACAAAGACTATTATTTCATAGTTTGTCACAAAAGCTATTCTTTCATAGTTTGCCACAAAGGTTATTCTTTCCTAATGTGTTTACGACATGGATTTGCCTAAAGTCACAATACGTGAGGTTTTCCCATCATTATCCTGGGACACGCAGAGAACCCTATTGGGTAATCACCATTCCTTAATTCTTTTCAGAGGATGCTAGGACCATGAACTTTTCCTTCATAGTTCATATCATAATTTGTGTTTTCAATCCTGATGGACTCCATTAGATACCATCGCAGTGAACAAACATAGACTTTCTTGACAGGCTCTTCATGCATTGACACAATCTAAATTCAACCTTTACTTCACTAACATACACCCAAATAGAACACACATCTCATAGCATACATTTCAGACATATACATGCTCAATCATATTTTAATATTTCAACACTCATACACCAATCATCACATGCTATACTCTTCATGACTTTGGATCCATAGTTCAATCAATTTTCTACAGATGACTCACAATATGAATAGTACACATGTAAGAGTAGAGGTGCTCATAGGCCGGGCAGCCCGGCGGAAATATGGGAGGGTTTGGGTAAAAATATAGGCCCGAAATATGGGCTTGGGCAAAAAATGAGGCTGTTTAGAAAGCGGGCTGACATCGGCACCACTTTTTGGCCGGGCCCAAGACGAGTATAATAAATATATATTTTTTATTTTTAAAAATATTTTAAAATTTTTTATTTTTAAAATATTTTTTTTAATTTTCGAAATTTTTTTATGTTTATTTAAAAACGGGCCGGGCCTGGGCTTAGGAATTTTTCCCTGGGCCGGGCTTGGACAAAATTTTAGGCCCATATTTCGAGCCGGGCCGGGCCCGGACCTAGGACACGGGATGAAATTTTTTATGGGCCCGGCCCGGCCCATGAGCACCTCTATGTAAGAGTCAATATAGAACTTACCTGATTCTCACCTACTGCAGTTCAAAGCTTCAAATCCAGACATCTAACACGAAAATGACAGCATTCGTTGCTTACAAAGCATAAGAACACCATTAAAATTACTTATCATGATCTCAAACACATATAACCCTCATACAAAACCTTATTTCTTCATCTTATTGTTCATACAGCTCTAACAAACTTACTCTTTCATAACTTTAACATGTAGAGTCATAATACTTACCTTAACATGGAGTAATCACTGACAAAGATTTAGATCTACAACTCCAGCATAAGGAGAAAGAAATACCGTTGGTTTCTTAAAGTTCAAATAGCAGCACTTTTGAAAAAGAAAGAAGAAAAACTCCCCCTTTCTCTAGCTTGAATATCTATATAAATAACCTAAGTTCTCATTGGAACTTGACACGTGTCACAAACTTTCAAAACTATCTTTATAAATGGTTTACAGCTGTAGAGAGAACAAAAATGAATATCCAATATATATATATTTGGTTCATCTGTTCTATTGGTTTCTAACCAAGTCATTTATAACGTAACTAGTACAATAACTCAATGAAGTTGGCGTACAATACCTTCGGCACTAACCCAATTTAACAAAAATCCTCAATACTCTCATTAATCTCTTTTTCTTTACAACTTAACACATTCAGAGTTCAATATTTACATAATATTCTAACGTTTGCTATGCACCCAATCCATACTCGAAAGATAACAATTGGGCGGATAAAACTACGCCACTCAGATTACTTTCGGACTACCCGCCAAAACTGGGTGTTACATTAGGTGACGAAATTGCAATTTTCTTTTTGTGACCAAAATAAAAATGTATACAAGTTGGGTGGCCAATTAGAAATTATGATATCTATGATTTCTTTAATATATTTATTTTTAAAATTATTTACCATATCTCACATTCAATTGTAATTATTCTAAATTTATTGTGTAGTTTTAAACTTCACTAGGGTTATCACAAACAAATAAATAAAGCTCCATCAAGAACCCCAAATCATGGCTTGTTAGTCGAATGTTCTCCTTCTCTTAAAATAATCTAGGTTCTATTCATTATTGTACCGAAAAAAACTCCACCAATAGATTACCAAATATTTCAACTCTTTATAACAACATTTCGCTATAAGTGCCAAGTTTTTAGTAGAACCAATTTTATGTTTTCTCATAATAAAAACAATCATAATTATGAAGTACATTCTTTATTAAATTAGTTTTCTATAACAACTCATTGTCTTAAATTTTAAATAAAATTACAGCTATTTCATATAAACAAGCCTATTAATTATATTCTATTAAATAAAATGATATTAATCAATATATTATTTCAACAAAATGTTTAAATTTCATATAAAATTGTTAATCATATTTTATTAAATAGAAATCAGAATTAAATAAGTGAATTAAAAATTCAATTATTAAGCTCTTGAATAACTCACAATAGAAAGCTATTGAGTTTTCTCTTGCTCAAGACATGGATAGTAATTCTTCATCAATGTCAGCATTGTATTGTCAACACGAGGATGAAATCTACCTTATCATTAAAATTTTCATTAAATAATTTTTAAATTTTTATATTGGTTTTAAATAGTTTCATTTAATTTATTAATAAAATATAAATATAATTGAAATTTTTAATTTAAATATGATTTTATTTTCTATAAGGTGAATAAAAATAGGTTTAGAACAATAATTTCTTTATAACATTCAAATGTTGTTATAGGTGTATAACAACTATCACTCTATAAAAAGTAAAATATTGATAGGCAAATGAAACTGTTATAGCTCCAAACAATCATTAAGCATAAAAACCAAAAAATAATCAACATATAGCTCCAAAGAATCAATAAAACAATCTTCTTTACTATCCAAAACCTCAAACTTAAGACGGAGGCAGCCTAGGTGCTCACCATCAACACCTTAAAAGTCTCCTGTTTTACATGGGTTCTTGAACACCCCCTCCCTCCTCTCAAATAAAAAGAAATTAAGGTTTGGAGGAAAAAAATTACTGAGAATGGATCAACAAAGAAAGAAAGATAATAATGCTAAATTAGGGATTCAAAAAGACATGATGGAAAAAGAGTAAAAAGAGTTTTAATTTCACAAAAAAATAAAAAAAAATAAAAAGGAAAGGAGAAAGAAGTGTTCCCTAGTATGAGAACTATTGAGAAAAAAATGAGAGCTTCCCTTATCCCCTATTTCTTCATATGTTGAGAAAGTTAGTCTTAAGTAGATTTGATCATGGGTCAGATCGAGTTGATGTCAAATTTTAGTTCTAGGCTTGACTCGGTTTGAAAAATGGATTAAAAATTTTATCCAAGTCCAGCTCAAATAAAAATGATAAACTCGAGTTTGACCCAACCCTCCCGTATTAATTTTTTATATTATTTTTAAATAAAAATAAATTTTAAAAAAATATAATACATCAAATAACTAAAAACATTAAAATAAATATTTCCCAACAAATAAAAATACATTATACTTAAATAACACTAAGATAATTGCAATTTAGTAAGCAAATGCCTCTAAAATAGTAGCAAAATTAATAATAAAACAAGAGTTATACAATATCCAAACAATAACAACAAAATAGTAGCAATATAATAGCAAAATGACAGCAAAACAACAACAGGAAAAGACATTTAAGTAGATCCGGGTGGGGTCGACCAAAAAAATCTTACTTGAGGCCCGATGTAATGACTCGATAGTCACAGGTATCAAAAAGTGTATTTTTGGGTCTCCGTTTCTGTAAAACGGATTCGTAAATATTTATTAAAAATATTCACGAAGTTAATTATGCAGTTAATTAGGTTTTGGTTAGGTGAATTTGTATGAATTAAGGGTAATTATGTATAAGGACTAAATTACATAAAGAGTGAAAGTTGAATTATAGATTAAAGAAAAGTAAAAAGACTAAAGAAACAATTAATCATTATTTCAACAAGTGTATGGTAATAGTAATTACATGTGTAAAAATAATATATATTAATAAAATATGTATTACTTAATATTATATTATATTATATTATATTATATTATATTATATTATATTATATTATATTATATTATATTATATTATATTACTTTTGTAGTAAAGTAGGCTGATTTATATTAATTCACTGCTGATGAAAGGGAAGCTGAGAGGCCTCCAGAGGAGTGACAAACAATCAATAACAGCTTTCCCCCATCAAAACGCGCATAGAAAATATCGAAAGTAAATAAAACAACAGAAAACCGAACAAAACAAAGAAGAAACGTAAATGAAACGCCAAACGAAATAAGCAGTGGCTCTTCATCTTCCCAAATCAGCCAAGGTGCTCCCTTTTAGATCTGCAACTGCACTCACAAAAAGGAGATAACAGAGCTTTGAACAGATTCTTGGAGATTCAACCGAACCTTCTCCAAAGTTCAAAACTAACTCGTCATTTATCTTGAAACTTCTGTACCCACGCAATCCAGTCCTTTCTCACCGTCGTCAGAACCAGATCCGGTACATCCGTAGCCCAGTTTCGGCAGTCCCCTTTCCTCCGTCCTTCGATAACTAGAACATGCGCCGCTTCATTCCCCTCCCGAGGCACAAAAGTGTAGGTAATCTCTTCAAAGATCCTCGCTAATTGTTGGATGTGGTAAATGATCGGTCTAATAATTGATTTACCCACCTCACCATTACTAATGTTTTTTCTAACAGACAGTGCATCCCCTTCCACCACCAACCGCTGGAAGCCCATCGTATGCGCAAATACCAACGCCCTCTCACAAGCCCGAGCCTCTGCCAAAAAAGGGTCAGCAACGTTATTTAAAAGATAAGTCTCCGCTCCAACAACTTCACCTTTATGGTTCCTAGCTAGTACTGCTGTTATGGCCAACCCTTTATCTTGCACAAAGGATGCATCGAAATTAATCTTGATAAATCCATCGTCCGGTGGTCTCTAAATTTCCTTACCTGCAGATCCCGTAACAGGTCTGATATTCTCACTATTGAGGCTTAGTTCTCGTTCAAAACCACTAATAAAACCCAATATTTCCTGCCTCGAAAATTTGACTCTTTCATGCACTAACTTATTTCTGCAGTACCAGAGACTCCATAACGAAATAGCAATAATCTTTTTATGACGATCATCTGCTTCCGAAAATGCCCTAACAAAACGTTCTTTGTGGTCCAGTGAGCTTTCAACAGGAGAAACCTGCACCATTAACGCATTCTAAATATCCTGCAAAATATCACAAGTCCACAAAAGATGTTCAGAATTCTCCAACTCTGTCTTACACAGTGGACACACCGCAACTTCGCACAAGGTTCGTCGCGCCAGATTTTCATAGTGAGGCACCAGATTATGAAACAGCCGCCAAACATGTATTTTAATTTTTCCAGGAATATTTAAATTCCACAGCCCCGTATAGAATTTTTTGTATTCCTAAGATTTAGGGGATAAGTTAGCTCTATTTTGTAATAACTCTGTAAAAAGGACCCTGTAGCCTCTCTTGACCGTGTATTCACCCGAACCTTCATACTTCCAGACCCTCACATCTTCCGGTCTACTCTCAAAAATAGAGATAGAGAGAATTCTTTTTACGGTTTCGCCATCGAACAAATTATGGATAACCTCCCTGTTCCAGGTATTGCCTTCAATAAGGTGATTTACCGTTGTCCAATTTGTACTAATATTTTGACCTTGAATTTTATTGTTTTCCTTACCAGGTAACCAGGGATCGTTCCATAGGTTAATGCAACCACCATCCCCTACCCGCCATACCATCCCTTCTCGGATCACTTCACGAGCACTATAGATACTTCTCCAGGTAAATGAGGGGTAAGAGCCAACTTTAGCTGATAAAATATCTGAATAAGGAAAATAACGGGCTTTAAACACTTTGGCTAAAAGACAATTTGGCCGAGTCAGAACGCGCCAGACCTATTTTGCTAACAGCGCTTTATTAAACATAAATAGATTTTTGAAAGCCAGACCCCTAAAACTTTTTGGTTTGCAAAGCATTTCCCAAGTACTCCAATGAATACCCTTTGACGTTTTATTATTAGTCCACCAAAACCTGTTCATAATCCCTTCAAGCTTTTGGCATAAAGTCTTTGGTAGTAGGAAGCATTGCATCACATATATTGACGTAGCCTGTAAAACCGATTTAATAAATACCTCCTTCCCCCCCATCGACAGATAGCGTAAACTCCACCCTTCAACCCTTTTCCTGAATCTGTCCACATAATTTGCGAAAGCCCATTTTTTATTCTTACCCATCATTATAGGAAATCCTAGATACTTTTCTGGATTGGAAGCCAACCGGACACCTAGCTGATTGACGATATCCTCATTCACCTCCGTTTGTACATTAGCTCCGAAATAAATTAGTGACTTTTCAAAATTCACCCGTTGCCTTTACGCCTTCTCATACTCACGAATTATCTCTCGAACGACCCCCGCTCCCTCAGAAGAGGCATCTCCAAATAAGATACAATCATTCGCAAAAAAATAAATGATTCACAGCAAATCTCTCCCTTCCAATGGTTGCCCCACCAATTGTCCTTCGTTCCTTGCATCGCTAATAAGTGCTGAAAATCCTTCTGTACAGATCAGAAACAAGTAGGGACTAAGAGGGTCTCCCTGCCTTAACCCTCTCGAGGGGGAAAACCACTCACCATGAAATCCATTAAGACAAACCAAGTATGAGACAGAACAAACACAGCGCATAATTAAAATAATCCAATCCATATGAAACCCCAAGTGCTTCATCATCCCTGCTAAAAAATCCCACTCAACACGATCATACGCTTTACTCATATCCAATTTGAGTGCAAAATGACCCTTCTTATCGTGTTTCTTCATCTTTAAAGAGTGTAACACCTCATAAGCAATTAACACGTTGTCCAAAATTAACCGACCTGGAATAAAAGCCCCTTGAGCCTCATTGATACAATGCCCCAACATGGTACTCATTCGGTTTACCAGTACTTTCGTAATTATTTTGTAAACCACATTACATAGGCTTATGGGCCTAAAGTGCGACATATCTTTTGGCTTATCAATTTTTGGAATTAAGATGATACGTGTTTTATTGAGATCTCCTAGTTCAGCTTCCCTATTCAGAACATCTAAGCAAAATTGAGAGACTTCCACGCCCACAATATGCCAATGCCTCTGAAAAATATAGCATGAAACCCGTCCACACCGGGTGCTTTCAATGGTGCCATCTGCTTGACTGCCTGCGTGATCTCCTCCTCAGTGAACTCCTTTAACAATTCTTCGTTCATACTCTCTGTCACTTTTTCCTCCACTAATCCGAATAAATTTTCATCTGAACCCACATCTAAAGCAGGAAAGAGATTGACAAAATAATTAGATGCTATTTGTACAAACTCTTCGGTCGAATTCGCTTGTCGCCCATTATCATCATGCAGCTCTGTAATTCTTCCTCTGAAGTGACGTTGCACGGCCACCTTATGGAAAAAACTAGTATTTCAATCACCATTTGTTAGCCAATTCGCACGGGCACGTTGCTTCCAATAAAATTCTTCCTTGTAAGCTTCTAAATTTAGGTCCAATTGGATTTCTGTGATCTCAGCCAATATTTTATCGGTAATATCCTAATTATACAATATAGATAATATGTCCTCTAAATCCAATCTTTTCTTCTTTTTCGCTCTACCAGTCGACTGCCTCCATCGAAGTATCTGGCCTCCCAGCTTTTCTAATTTGCCCAGAACATTTCCATCGTTTTCAGCCCACCACTGTTTAACTAACTCTTCAAAAGAGTTATCCAAACACCACTTGGCCTCAAACCTAAAAGTATTCACATTGTTGACCTCCCTGTTTCTTGTGACACCCTCGAAATCAAGGAGAATGAGACAATGATCGGAAAAAGAATGGCTCAAATGTTCAATCCTATACCCAGGAAAACGATTCACCCAACTCAATGTAGCCACACCACGATCCAACCGCTCCCTTATATTTGTAGTGACAAATTGTTCACTCCCATGTGAACCATCTACCCGAAAAGCCCAGATCCGTAAGATTGTAATCCTCCAATGCATCACGAAAATCTTTCATTTGCTGATCTGATCAAAGACGCCCACCTTCTTTTTCAAAGGAATTCGCAATTTCGTTAAAATCTCCCATTACTACCCAAGGGATAGTTTGATCATGACTTAGCTGACAAAGTAGGTCCCACGAAACACTTCTATTTCTTTCCTCCGGGTGCCCATAAAACCCTTAAACCTGCATGTATCGCCACATTCATTGTCATGAATTTCCACATCTATATGATACAAAGAAAAACTTTTAAGTTGCATCAATGCATTGTTTTTCCAACCTTATAACAAACCCCCTTTGTGCCTACAGCCCCAACATTGATTCCATTTTCAAAACCACACCGCATCCGTACCTTCTCCATACTTTTTGAACTTAATTTCATTTTTATAAGAAACAAAATACGAAGATTTATGGCTCGTAACTTATTCCTGAGCCTTTTTACAGTTCGTGGTCTCCCCAACCCATGAACGTTCCAGCTTAGAATTTTTATTGATCCTGGCTACTCTGGTCTTCAGAGCTAGCCGATACATCCATATAACCTGGTTCATCAATAGCCTCCAATGGTATCCTCAACCTCTCCACGATTCGTTGCCTTTTCTTGCCTTCCAACAGTGCAATAGGGTCCTCCTCCTCATTCGAGACCAAATCCATAGATCCATACCCAGCCCCATCAGTCACCATTTTATCTTCCCCACCAACATACCCCTTATTATATCTACTATTACCATCATATTTTCCAGATCCCGTCTGAATGAGATTGAAATTTAGATTTTGATTCCCTATAGCTCCCCTGAAGTTCCGCCCCAACAATTTCCCCTCATATAACAGACTACCCTGATTGGAATTTCCCGAATTGTCAAAATTACACGGTGTCCCATCTACTGCCCTTAACCATCTACTTTCCGCCATATTCCGACGCCTGACCGCCGCGCGCAATGATAAGTCCCAATGAAAGATAATTTTCGAAGGTTCAACTTGTAGTCGAAGGGGGCAAAAACTTTCTCCGTGGCCTAATCTTCCACAAATAAAACAAAACAGGCCGAGCTTCTTATATTTAAACCTAGCATACACAACCAATGACTTTCCAAACAGGACTTTCTTTTTACGTTTCAGCGGGGCAGTAACATCCAGACGAACTCGTATGCGTAAGAAAGTCTAAGTACCCAATGTTGGTATAGAAGTATCATACTCAATGAATTTCCCACAGAAGTTACCAAATTGTTTCGCCATTGATTCATTCATCGATTCTGGCGGAAAGTCATGAACGTGTATCCAAAACTCAGTAAACTTTAGCTCCATCATTGCCGAATTTTCCCCCTCAGCAATTGATTGAAGTATAAGCAAGTGGTTATTGAAAAACCACGGCGTCCCTGCAGTAACCCTTTCAAAATCAATTTTATTAAAAAATTGAAACAAATACCTTTTCTCCCCCAACTCCGTAATATAGATTCCTTCGATTGGATGCCAAAGATCCGCCATGAAATTACACAATGATGGGAAGTGGACAACGCTATCTGTTAAGCAACGACCCACCAGGAAAAATTGATAAACAAAATTCTCTGCTCCTACAACTTCCTGAATCTCTTCCTCCTCATCGTCCAACAACTTCATATTCGCCATTGCATCCTCCATCGTGATTCCACAGCCTGATACAGCCGCAAGAAAACCTAAAACAAACAACTGGGAAAAGTAGGGTTCCGTGCCAATTCGGCAGACTAAAAAAACGTGCCAAAACCGGCAGACTAACCTCAAAAAATTTTTAAAAAGAAAAGAAAATAAAACTAAAAGTGAGTAGACATGTTGGTATTTCTTTTTCTCCGTAGGAGGAGTGTGTTTATTATATTATATTATTTAATAATAACTAAAAGAAAAAATAAAATAAATGAAAGAAAAAGAAACAAAGAAAAAATATTTAAAACGAAACAGAGGGAAAGAAAAAGAGAAAGCAAAATGAGAAAGCTAGGGTTTTCAAAGTTCAAAGCTCAATTGGTTAATTAATTTAGTCATTTTTCTTGTAATTTTTATGTTTTTAGAATCTCGGTATTATATACTACCCAACTTATGTTAAAATTTTAGAAATTATTGAGCTTTTAAATGTCTGTCTATGTTGAATAATTAGAGTATTAGGGACTAAATTGATAGATTTTAAGTTAGAAATGAAAAGGATTGAATTGTAGAATAAATTATAAATTTTGAGTATTAGAGACTAAATTGTAAAAATTTTAAAATTTAGGATTTAAGTGAAATTAGAGAGTTAAATCTAGTTTAAAGTGGGAATTGAATGAAAATATAGAATTAATTGTGTATAAATAAAGTTAGTCTCGGTTTAAGGACTAAATTGGAATTTAGGCAAATGTTGAATAAAAATTGAAATATTCAATGTGAAATTGAATTGTATTGTATTGATGAATTTTAATTGTTTTAATTTCATAGCTAACGTTGTGCCTGAAACCTCGACTAAGAAGGGAAAAGATAAAGTCGATGAGGAATAGCTCGGAAATTCTGGTTTGTATTTCTATAATCCGAATCTAATTATTAATTGTTATATTTTGATTTAATGTTTATGGTAAGTAGTTGAGGTGAGTATATGACATTTTGATATTGAACTAAATTGAATTCATTGTACATGTGATTATATGGAAAATTGATATTTGATATTGATTGTTATTGAATTGTGAAGTTGAAGCCTTATTAATTGTATCGGGCTGAGTCGGATATAGATGGCATGCCATAAGATTGGAAGAGTTCAGGGATTCTTTGACTATGAGTCGATGAGACACTGGGTGTCAATCTATTACTTCGGATTAATTCGATGAGGCATTGGGTGTCAATTTACTTCGGTTTAGCCGATGAGACACTGGGTGTCAACTTATTACTTCGAATTATCCGATGAGGTACTGGGTACCAAACTGGTGTGTTTTGGTTGGATCTGTGTATCTGTCCAAATCTGAGTCGTGTTAATAGGGGTAATTAAATGAAATGATACTATGATTGGTAATGGAAAGCATTGAATGTGAAATCAAAATGAGACACATGAATTGTGTATCATATTGTGAAAAGCTATTTGAGATAGCAAATGATGAGAATTAAATATGTTATGAATGATTTGTTATGAACTGATTAATTGAATGGTTATTGTTATTGTATGATTAAATGTGCATGTTATATTAATTTTGCTTTTAAATATTCGGATTATAGAAATACTACTGAGTTTATACTCAGCGTATGGTTTTGTTTTCCGTGTGCAGGTTAGGTACTTAAGTGTGATTGTCGATTCAGCATCCATCAATGATCCTAATCTCAAACGTGGTGATGTGTATTTCTTTTGTGTCGGCATGTACCTAGGGTGTCTAAATGGTAACTATTTTGTTTTTTAGTTGTAAACAAGATTATAATTTTAATGTTGGTTGATATATATAAGCGCGTGTTTGTGTTTAAAGCTTTAATATGGTATGTCAAATTGATGTTTAAGTGTTCATAATTTAGGTAAAATTTTGATTGTAATTGGTATGTTTATAATATGGATTAAATGATGTTTAAATTAATATGTTTTGATCATATAATTGTGGTACCTATGAGGTTACATTGGTTAGACATTTAGGTTGATTATTTTGACATGTTTTGAAGGTATTTGATTGTGTTTTGAATTGGTTGAATGAATGGTTTTTGAGTTGCTTGGTGTCTAAGATTGCAGGGAATGGTAAACTTGTTGTTTAAGGTTCATTTTGAGTCCACATTGTAACACCCCAAACCTGGTCTAAACGTTATGACCGAATCTAGCGATGTCATATTGTAACACCCCTTACCTGTATTCGACGCCAGAATAGGGTACGAGGCATTACTAGAAGACATACTTTTGCATACGTATTAAACCGAGTTACAAAATTTCATCCGAATTAAAACTTTTAAATTATTAACGTGCTTTTATAATTCTTTACAACATATCATCGAAATATTATATTCATAACAAATAGGGCCTACGAGACCCGATATTTACTCATGTAATTCAAAGCTTCATTTTCATTTCATTCAATTCACAATTTCTCATGTTCACAATTCAAATCAATTTCTCAATCCAATATATATATATTTCAATCATCTAAGAATATAATTCAAGTTGTACGAACTTACCAGGCTAAATTGTAGAAATACCAAAATTCAGGGACATTTTGATAATTTTCTATTTTCCTCAAAATTTCACCCAATCTTGATATAAATTAATATTTCATTCAATTTATTAATTTAAATAATAAAACAATTCATTTCATGCAATTTGGTCACTTTTTGACATCTTTACCAATTTACCCTTAAAACATTTCTTTTATTCAATTTAGTCCTTGAATATAAAACATGCAAATTGGCCATTTTTATGAGAACTCATGCTAGCTGAATAATCATTTATTTTCCTCCTCCTCCTCTCCATTCCACATCCTTAATGTATAATATGCTTATATGTAACATTATCTATAATTCCACCATTTATTTATATATTAATTCAAAGCTGTCCATTTGAGTTATAGTCACTAAATTATTTATATCTTGAGCTACGGAACTCCAAATTAAGATCCGATAAATTCCTATGAAACTAGACTCACATATCTTCTTACCATAATATTTTCATAATTTTGGTTTAGCCAATAAGTACAATTTATTCTTTAAATATTCTCCTATTTCACTGTTTGACAGTTCCGACCCCTCTTCACTAAAAACTAATTATCTCTTTATACAGAATTTTTATGATGTTTAAATTTGTTTCTATTGAAAAATACTCATTCAGGATTTTAAACATATAAATTTAAGCCTCTAATTATTTTTATTCAATTTTTATGATTTTCCAAATTCAAAACAGGGAACCTGAATTCATTCTGACCTTGTCTCACAAAATTTATTATATCTCATGATTTACAATTCCATTACTTACACCGTTTCTTCTATGAGAAACTAGACTTAATAAGCTTTAATTCCATATTTTATTCATACTCTAATTAAATTTCCACAATTTATGGTGATTTTCAAAGTTAACCTACTACTGTTGTCCAAAACTGTTTTAGTGCAAAATGTTGATTACTAGGTGTATAACTCCTTATTCCCTTTCTCTATAATATTTCTCATCACTTTCACTTATTTCTCTTCACTAATATATCAAGAACTTAAGACCTTATATAAGAAAACTCTACTATAACATTATTTCCATGCTTTTTGAATAATATCAAACTTAAAAATATATTGAAATCTTGATTTTCTTACCTTGTGCTATTGATTTCAATCTTTAACTTGATTTTCTCTCTCCTTCAGCTTCTATTTCTTGAATCTAACTTGATATTCTAGCTCCCCATTGCCTCCTTATCAATTTTCTCTCTTGGTGGCTATGGAAATTTCTTTGATTTCTAAGTGAAAATGGTGAATTTTTGGTGGGAGGACCAAATTGTAAAGAAAGGAAAACTTCTTTCTTTTCCTCTCTTCTCACATTGGTTGCATGGAAAAGATGATGATTTTTTTCATCATCTTTCCTCCCTTTTATATTAATCATTTAATAATAAAATAATACTAAAAATCTTAATAAAATCTTAATTAAATAACATTTATCTAATTAATTAAAAAAATATCACAAACATCATCATTACCTTCTAGAATTCTCTCTCTCTATTTGACCATTTTGCCATTTATAATATTTTGAAATTCTATCATTGAGTCATCACTTAATTTGGTAAAATTGTAATTTAGTCCTTAAAATTCTTCACCTTTTTAATTTGGTCCTAATTCATCCATTTTCCTTAGTTTCTAGATTATTCTACTCTTAAAATATTTACACTATTGGTCTTTCAACTTTTTTGTATTTACACTTTAACCCCTCAAATTTTGAGTATTTACTCTTGGGCAACAAAACTTTTCTCACTTTTGCAATTTAATCCTTTCCTAAATTAATATGTCATAATATACTTCCCAATGTTGACATAACTCAATATTACTCTTTTTATCACTTTACTTCCTTATTTTACTATATCAAGGATATTATCTTACTTTCTTACTGTAGTAATTTTCGGGGTATTACACACACGACCAGATGCACGGGCATGTGATTGGACCGTGTGAGACACACGGCTAACACATGGGCGTGTGGTTTGGCCATGTGTCCCCTGCAACTTTAAAATTTCAAAACAGAATGCTCAGGTATTTTCACACGAGTAGAATCACGGGCGTGTGTCTCAGCCGTGTGTGGCATACGGCCTAGAACAGGGGCGTGTGACTTGGCCGTGTGAACCCTGTACCTTAATATTGTAAGTCAGTATGCTCACACAGCTTAACACACAGGCATGTGGCTTGGCCATGTGACATAAGTCAGTGAGCACTAAATTTTAGACACGGTTTAAGACATGGGTGTGCCTCTTGACCGTGTGAGCCATACGGCCTGGCCACACGGTCGTGTGTCCTTTATTCCTTTGAGAAATTTTGATGTTTTCGAAAAAAAATTTTGAGTACCCGGTTTAGTCCCGATTTGTTTCTAACACATATTTTGGGCCTCGAGGACTCATAAAAAGGACAATATGATTTATTTACAATATTTTTTGTTAAATGGTATGAAATGTTCATATTTGATTTGAAAAGTCCGGTAATGCTCTGTAACCCTGTTTCAGCGACGGATAAGGGTTAAGGGGTGTTACACTTGACCCGTTTAGAAAACATGCTTTATTTTTTGTCCTAACTCATTTTTCACGCCTATATTTTTACCCAAATTATTTCACTTTTTAGACGGGCCTTCAAATTTGGGTGCGTAGCGTGACCCATAATTAGATCTAGTCCAAAGTAATTGAGGAAAGCTTGTGTAGCCCCCAAACCCATGAGACATATGTGAGATGTGTAAGGGTCATACGTAGATCGTGTATAATCCACGTGCATATAAATATACAATATTTGGCAATATGGAAATTAACGAGGTCATCCTTAAAGTTGACTGAACCATGTTTTTCTGTATGATGATCGACTTAGCGTAATTTTTCCTGAGTGGTGGAGACATACACCAATATCCTTATTTATATTCATGCTTATTTTAGTTTAATATATCTTTTAATTCGATTGAATAAGTTATTATTGTTTTCATGGTAAGATGTTCTTATTGTGTGCCATAAAAAAATTAGATTTAATTTTGAAAATCTTTAACCTTCAAAATAAATAAAATTTAAGAATAAAATTTAAAATATATACAATTTGTAGATGTAATTTGATCAAGTTATTTGTGAATTTAAATTTAATTATAATATATAAATATAAAATAATTTAATCATGATTATGACACAAAATAATATAAATATTATGTGCATGAATTATTAAGGGTGAATTTGGATGGACAAGGCGTTTATTTGTTGTTAGTGTAAAAATAGCAGTGAGGTGAGATTAGATACTGTAGTGATACTATAGCGTAAGATAAAAAGTAAGCTAAACGCACTACACCGCTCCCCATTGCCCATCCAAATCCACCCAAGTCTACATAATTTAATGAGTTCAAAGAGGGATAACAATATATTTTTTTCTTTCCAACCATTTGGAAGTATAAGATTAAATCTAATCAAATTTAATTTAGAATTTCATGAATTTTTAAACCTTTTCTCATTAAAATTATTTTTATAATATAGAAAATTAAATTATGATTTTTTTTAACTTTTTAGAATTTTATTATATTTTAAAATTATTTTTTTAAGTAAAGTTGTAAGATATTTTAGCTATAATTAAAAAGTGAAATTAGTTTTTACTTATTGAATTGACGTGTAATCTTATTACTTAGTTAATGAATAACATAAGTTAATGAGAAATGAGCATTGGATGGTAAGACATGTTCCTAGCGAAACCAATCATATTACAAATCAGATTACTAAGATGATCTCTATGGGACTTGGAGGGGGTTAATGTTTTTACAACTGTTCCTACAAATGTGGTTGATGCCATTGAGAGTGATAAAACTAGTGGTGCTTTTTATTTTACCAATGTTTTCTTTTCACAAAAAAAGAAAAAAAAAAGAAAAAGAGAGACTAAAATGAGATAACCAGAAAATATGAGTGACCATAACCTAAGTTTTGATAGTTAGGTGACCAAATTGTAATTTTAAGTTTAGTTTAATAACCATTTGTGAAATTTAACCTAAAATTCAGTAGTCAGGCAGCCGGATGCGCAATCCATGGGTAACCCCGTAAACATGTTCGTCTAGTATTTTGGTAATTTTGCATCTACTGAAAAGTGAAAAGGCTGAAACTAACAAAGATTGAGTCTATCGCTTCTCTGCACAATCAAATTGAGCTGAGACTACCATCCATCGGATCGAGCAGGTAGAGAAAGAGAGAGATGGCATCCGGTTGGGGAATCAATGGCACTAAAGGAAGGTGCTACGATTTCTGGGTTGACTTCAGCGAGTGCATGTCCCGTTGCAGAGAGCCCAAGGATTGCTCTCTCCTTCGTGAAGACTATCTCGAGTGCCTCCACCATTCCAAAGAGGTATCTCCCTCTTCTTTCCATTTCAATTGTATTTTTAAACTTATTTTCGATTCTATGATTTATTCTACTTGTCTCCCTTGAAATGTCGTGAAACCCTAATTCCTTTTCTTGTTGCGGATGGAGTGTCTAATTAATAGTCTCAGATCATTTTCATGATCCGCCACATTATGGTTTTGGCTTTCATTTCATGCTTTGTTAAATATTGATTTTTTGACTCTTGAGCGAACTGAATTTCACGCCTTGCGGGTCCTCGAAACTCCAAAATGGGTTAGAATCGGATCAATTAGTTTCTCTCGCCAGTCATTTGCAAATGAGTAGAGTTGTGTTGTTTGGTTGAACGTTATTCTAAATCCCTAATTTTGGGGAAAAGAAAGCGCAAGTTGGATCCATATTGATGAACATAGTGCTGTTTATGAACTAGTATCGGATTATAATCCAGATGTAGATAGCTTTATTACTTTTGAGAATTCATTTACCTTGATCTTAATTTTGAACTTTTCGTGGTAACAAGTAATCTGACTTTTCAATACATGAAGCTTCTGTTGCTCTTTTGATTTCCAATTTCATTCCTCATATCCATCAATTACTTTCTGGAAGCAGAATTGTATTATTTGATTATTTCCTTTCCCATTCTTCCATTTCATTTGATATTTTATTCCTTATGGAAGGGAATCTGCTAAATTTGTTTCCGTATAAATTCAGTTTTCTAGAAGATAAAGTCTGACATCAACTTAAAAGCAGGGATAAGAAGGAAGATATGATTTAATATATAGGATCTTGAATTGTGTATGGGATATGCTGTGCTTGTAATAATACTCATATAAGCTTGAGCAGCACAGAAAGTTCAAAGTTAACTTCTTTGGGTACATAATGAATTGTATAGGTATTAGAGTGATAGATTAAGCTTGCAAATTTATAAATATATGCTTTTCGACCCACATTACTATACGTATCCTACAAACCAGAGCCTTTAGTTCTAAAGGTGTTAGAGATACAGCACCTGATATCTTGATCATTATGGCTGTGACTTTGTGGTAGTTTTGTTCTTACATTTTTGTAATATACTCATAAAACTACCACAAAGTCCAACTTTCTGTAATATATGGAAACAGTATCATGAAATGTGTCAAGCACTGACAAGTATAATTTATGGCAAAAAAGTCCAATATATTCTTTATCAAATGTTGTTTATTGGGTTTCCTATGGCAGCTGGCAGCTAGTTTGAGTACATTATCATGAAAGATAAATAAGCTTCATGTATATTATTCATTTTGGCTTTTCTCATTCTCTTCTCCAACTCTAAGTCCTATTAGACTTGAGACTAATCTATGTTGAGTCAGGAGCGTTTAAAGGTAAAGCCCTCCCAACAATTACACTTCCTAGGGTTCGATCTTATGTTCTCACCCTTAAGGGGGGAAGGCCTCTACCGCTTCAACCAACTTGTTGGTTCCAAAAACCCTGTTAGATGTGAGCTTAGGTCAATGGTAAAGAAAATCAGACATTTTATATTTCGACATGGCCTCATAAATTTAGATCTCATGATTTCATCCGATGATCCTTGGTGGTGACAACAACGTGGATGTTTGATTAAATGGCGCTATGATTCATTTATATATTGACATCCATTTTGTTCAATGTTGATAATTATTGCAGTTTCAGCGAAGAAATCGGATTTACAAGGAAGAGCAACGAAAAATAAGAGCTGCCGCACGAAAAGAAAAGGATGGCGGAGATGGTGTTCACCATCATGCATGATGATAATTTGTGATCATTCAAATTTCCAAGAAAAATAATGCATGGAGATTGTTGTATTTTTGTTGGATCTTTCCTATATTTCCTGTTCCTTGGAATGGAGACTGTTGTTTTGAGCCCGTGCAACAGAGGCAATGGTTAATCTTTCATCACTAGACCTGGATGAGACAGCAATATTTGCGACTTTAATTTTCAAATTCTGAGAATTTTATTTTAGTCTCCTCCAGCAGGAGCATTGTTGTTTGAATCGGATTAAACTGATTAGATCAGAAATTGATTGGGATACTAGTTTGGAGAGAGATATTAAACTGATTAATCCGTAAATCAGTATGAACCGATTGAATCAGCTGTAGAATTAGTTCTCTTAAAAAAACATTCTTTTATGAATTTTTAATAATAATTTATTTAATTAAATTGGTCGAACCGATCAAACTAACTAAACAAATTTGGTAACCTATCTGGTTTTTGCTATGATCACATATCCTTGTGTGACATGGATGTCCTCCTTAGAAGCAAGCGTGGTAAAAAAGAACAACATGTCATATTTCTACGAGTTCATGATGATTATTCATTTTTTATATTGTTTGCTTATTTATAAGATGAGTGGAAGATTAGGGAAGAAAAGAGCTTATTTTAAGTTCCTTTCTTCAGTTTTAAGCAAAATTTTCATAATTGAATCGGTGGTTGAATTGGTTGAGTAATTGGTTCGAGCAGCTTGATTAGTTTGTGTAATTTAATTACATTAATTATTAAAAAATTAGTTAAATATTGACATGTCATCTACGCGAATGTGGTCATGTCAACAAAGTTAACAAACTTTAAATTTTTCATCTATTTTGGATTATTTGATAAAAATACAAATTTAAAAGTTAAAAGACAAAAATTAAATGAAATTCTAAAATGATCTTTTATATAAAGTTGGAGGCCAAAACAATCATTATGCCTAAATTATATTATATCATGCTATAAATAGAAAGATATAAAATTTTGGATCAAATAAAAGAATTTTATTTATTAAACTTGAAAGTTAAATTTTATAAATAATTTTTTAATTTTTTTAATTGAGTTTGGATCTAAATTTTTTTAAAAAATTTTATTTGGAAAGAATTTAAATTCAATGGTGGTTACTTTCACTATGCGCAAGTAAACCGGGTAAAATACCAAAAAAAAATTATTTTTTTAAATTTACCGAAATGGGCCCTTTTCCCCTAAATCGCGTCCACGAAAGCGCAATTTGTGTGCACGTCAGGAAAGCGCGCTAATGTGGCCGCGCTTTGTTGCCACGTAGCGCGCCCCTGGGGACGCGATTTGCTCCGCGCGTGAACAATGCAACGGTCATTTTTTTGACCTTTTCCTCCCAACGGTAAAAAAAAATCTATAAATACCCCCACCCTTTATTTTTTTTCACAAACTAATCCTCCCTCAAATTTCCTCTCAATTTTCTCTAAATTTCCTCTCAATTTGCTCTCAAATTCCTTCCAAATTTCTCTGAAATTCATATTTAATCTCAATTTGCTCTCAATTTCCTCTTAAATTTCTCTTAAATCCCAATTTTTAAATAATTTTAAAATTTTTTTATTTTTTTAAAATTTTTTAAATCGTAAAAATTTATACGATTTCAGCAATGGCCGGAGAATTGACTCGTCTTGATAAGCAGCACATATCCATCGAACAAATGAAAATGGTAAGTGTTAAATTTAATTTTTAAATAGTATTTAAGATTTTTTTATTTATGCATTTTTAGATAATTATTAATTTATTATTTGTTATAAAAGTCTGTAGATTGGATATTGGAATGCAATATCCGGAATATGCATGCTCCTCCATCACCGTTGGTAGAGAACTACCTGCGGGAAGCGAGTTTTTGACACGTGGTGACGGTAGGCTTGGGATGCAAGGTGGACCCGAAACTTATCAGTGCGTTGATCGAGAGGTGAAGACTCGAGACGCACACATGTGGGGAGTGCACTATCACGTTGGAAGATGTTAGTCTGCAATTAGGATTACCGGTGGACGGGTACCCAGTCACCGGGTCTGCCCAATCTAGCGATTGGGGAGCGGTGTGCTACGAGCTTTTGGGCGCTCTTCCGGAGAAAATAGATGGAGGTAAGATCGAGATGGGCTGGTTACGAGATACATTCTCGGATTCGGATGATGATTCAACCGAAGTAGAAAGAATCCGATATGCTCGGGCATACATTCTTCAAATAATTGGAGGTTATCTGATGCCGGACTTGTCACGGAGCCACGTACATCTAAGATGGCTGCTGAAACTTGTTGATTTTAGAGCAGCTGGTGAATTGAGTTGGGGTTCTACCGTCTTGGAGACATTATATCTGGAGATGTGCGGGGCGACGCGACTGACTAAAGAAAAAATCGGAGGTTGCCTGTCACTACTGTAGTCATGGGCACGGTTTCGCTTTCCATTTCTACGTCCTCGAGTGGACCACCCATATACATTCCACTCATAACGAGGTAAATTTTATATTATATTTTACAATTATTATGTAGATTTTTAAAAATAAAAGTATGCTAAAAATTTATTTAATTAGGTGGAACCATCCGGCAAGTCACGCTCGATTACCTACCTCTTTTAAAGATAAACGGCTTCTATTAGACCAACAGTCGGAAGCACATGTAAGTATTAAATAAAATTGATATTTCCATCATTCGCTAGTCGATTAGTATTGAGTATTTAGTACTATGTATATAACTAATATTTCTATCATGTTCATATAGTTTCAATGGACACCATACGAGGATCCGGAAATTCAGACAGTAATTCCGGATGAGTTCTTACAAAATCCAAACGCTTGGCACGTAAAAGTCGCGTTGATCAGTTATGCGACCGTGGAGATGCACCAGTCAGACAGAGTGTTACGGCAATTTAGATGTAAACAACCGATTCCCGTGGCACCTGAGGTGTTTGATGATCAGCACAAAATCGACCTACGGCAATTGCATACGGATTGGCCGAGATTCTGGTCCCACTGCATCGAAATGTGGGAAGATTGGTATGAGTATATACCTACTATGGAACCGATCATCGTTCCGGAGTTAGCGTGCGTGCCGGAATACATGCCATGGTTTAGGATCCATGGCAAGTTATATTTACTGTCGGCAGAGGAGAGGCAGCGGCAATTATGTGTCCAAAGGGAAAGACGTGGGCCTTTAAATCCAAGACGACAGGACGACGACGTTGGCCCCTCAACGAGGCCCAGACATTCATCCGACCCATCATCAGCGACCACTCAATCACCAGGCCCAACGAGAGCACCGACACAGTCACCCGACCCAACAGTTCAACCGATGATACCCACGGCACAGCCTTTTCAGATGATGTCAGGTGCGTTTCCTAGCCCTTTTATGTATCCTGACCCTTATATGTTTCCTTTTTTGGGTCCTATGGCAGGTTGGAGCCAATGGCCTGGTTCAGCTCCATTTCCTGTTACACCGAGTGGACCGTCGATGTATAGGCCAGCGGCGCACGAGGGATCACAAGTAGGGCCGTCGGGGAGCTCTTCTTTTTACCAATCCCCACCACCGTATGGGTTTCAAACACCGTCGTCGTTGGTGATGCAAACACCTCCACATTCACTATTCTATCAAAGTGGCTAATCGTACCAACTCCGACAACCAGATGCCCTACCGGAAGAACCAGAATCCCCGCTGGAGGAACCACAACCACCGCCAAAAGCTGGACAAAGGAGGAATCCAGCGCGTAACCATCAACGACAGCCATGTGACACTGAATTCGGCGGGCACAGAGATTGATTTGTATTTTAATTTATTTGTACAAATTTTTTGAATATTTTAATATTATTTGATGTAATAAAATATATATTTTTTTGAGTTATTACTTAAAAACCCTAAACTAATTTATTAAAAATTTATAAATTTATAAATTATAATTAAATGCATAATTTAATTGACAAACCCAAAACCCTTAACTTAAAAACTCTAACCCTTAAATTAAAAACCCTAAACCCTTAACTTAAAAACCATAAACCATTAACTTAAAAGCTGTAAACCCTTAACTTAAAAACCCTAAACATTAACTTTAAAACCCTAAACTATTAACTTAAAAACCCTAGCCCTTAACTTAAAAACCTTAACATTTAACTTTAAAACCCTAAACTCTTAACTTAAAAACCATAAACCTTTAACCTAAAAACCCTAAACCATTAACTTAAAAACCCTAACCCTTGACCTTAAAACCATAAACCCTTAACCTAAAAACCCTAAACTCTTAATTTAAAAACCCTAACCATTAACTTTAAAACCCTAAACCCTTAACATAAAAATCCTAAACCCTTAACTTAAAAACCCTAACCCTTAACTTTAAAACCATAAACCCTTAACTTAAAAACCTTAAACCCTTAACTTAAAAACCCTAACCTTTAACTTAAAAACCTAAACCCTTAACATAAAAAATCCTAAACCCTTAACTTAAAAACCCTAATCCTTAACTTTAAAACCATAAACCCTTAACCTAAAAACCTTAAACCCTTAACCTAAAAACCTTAAACCCTTAACTTAAAAACCCTAACCTTTAACTTTAAAACCCTAAACCCTTAACCTAAAAACCTTAAACCCTTAACTTAAAAACTCTGTCCCTTAACTTAAAAACCTTAACCCTTAACTTTAAAACCCTAACCCTTAACTTAAATATAATTTGATAATTTTACTAACCATTAATACAATTATCAATTAATAATTTTACATTCACATAATGTTAGATTTGAAAAAATGTTTTGACTGGTACTAACAATTAATAATTTGATATAATTTGATAATTTTACTAACAATTAATACAATTATCAATTAATAATTGAAAAAAATATAATTTGTTTACAATTACATTCAACTATTGCGATTAGGGCATGATCGACTTGTATGGCCTGGATTCCTACACCATCCGCACAACTTCTGTTGACTGGCTGTTTCTCAGATATCCATATTGTTACGTATTCTAGTCGAGCAAGGTTAACCCTTTGGTTTGCGACACAATTCTCTATCCGGTAACAACTTAAAAGGAGCAAGAGATACGGGCGGCCACTTACATTCATCTGGGACCGGTGGGAAAACGTGTCTCTAGACGTTGTACATATTTTCTAATTTGTACACTTCGTCCACATAGCTCATCGGATCCAAGCGGAGATTCTGACAAGCTGCAATAACATGAGCGCATGGATAACGAAGTGCATCAAACATCCCACAGTCGCAAGTCCCATTTCGCAAGTGTACACGATATTGCCCGCCAACAACACCTTGGTGCGGTTTGTCAAACTCTGTCACGCGAAACCATAAGTTGTCTCGATCGTGACACACTGTGTGCATGGTGTTCGCCCGCGCCTTGGCCTTGTTAATTTCTTGAACTACCTTACTGCACCATACATGGCCTCCCTGCATCTGGTCTGCATAACTTGCTGCTCGCTTTGGAAATAGTGCCGCCAAACAAAAATATATCTCTCGCATAACCGATGTTATCGGTAGATGGCGCGTTCCTTTTAGAACTGAATTTATGCATTCAGCCAGGTTTGAGGTCATATGACCATATCATAGGCTGCCATCGTATGCTTGTGCCCAATGTTCGAAACGTATGTTGCAAAGGTAGTCCATGCCTTCTCCGTTAATTGAACGTAAATTTTCCAACATCTCGTGGAAACGGTCTTTATTTATTTCATACCCCGCCAATATAAGTTCATAGCGAATATTACATACCACTTCTTCATTTACAACTAATTCAAATTGACAAACGAAACAACACAGATAGAGACTAAATACCCATGTTGGTCACTTGTCGTCGTTCGCTCTTAGATGGATATTGCCTGTAGTAGTTGGAAGCAACGTGCCTTAGGCAATATCGATGGTGTGTGCGCTGCCATAAGCTTCCCTGTCGATCAAATGCAGCCACTATACTGGCGCCCCGATCTGAAATAACAAAGATATCAGGTTGGGGGTACACATGCCTCCTTAACCTAGAGAGAAAGAAATCCCAGTCATTAGACGACTCCCCCGGTGTTATTGCAAATGCAATTGGAAGAATTCTCCCACCGCCATCCTGTGCCACTGCAAGCAATAGCCGATGAGTATACCTACCAAACATAAAG
Organism: Gossypium raimondii; assembly: GCF_025698545.1. NCBI lineage: Eukaryota > Viridiplantae > Streptophyta > Magnoliopsida > Malvales > Malvaceae > Gossypium > Gossypium raimondii. The sequence continues at coordinate 12,043,862 of NC_068572.1, read as the reverse complement.
GTACCGTCAATTTGTACTAATAGCTTGCAGTATGAAAATACGTCTCGGCATTGCTTAAAAGTCTAAAACAGGCGTTTGAACACTTGACATCCACGTAGCAATCGGTCGTTGTAGTACGCATGTTCCGTTCAAGGTCTGTGATGGCACCTGGGACGTATCTCTTTAGCACTTGACACCACTGCCATATTTCATTATATGAGGCGTCCCACCCACTATGCATCTTCTCCAATGCCTTTTGCTTAGCTATCCAAGCCTTGCGGTAAGAGGGCGTGTACCCATTTGGCTATAGATATTGATAATTAACACTGGCACTGAAGTCTTGGGATCTGCTTTCACCATGGGCAGTATCAAGCTAGCTAACATAGCTGAATCCATCTTGGGATGATCTTGTGAAACACCTATAAACGGAATACATTAAATAATGTAACATTACATAATAATAGTATTATTCAGAAACCGTCAATATTGTACCTGCAGCACATGTATGTGGATCTTTGCAGTTTTTAATCTCCCACAACCCTGTCTTTTTCCTTAAGGAGGCGTAGATTTTCCATGAACATGTGTCGTCTTGCACCACACACTTCGCCTCAAACTTATCAGATTTGGATTTAACGACGTGGTAGTTAACGCCGTTTTTGATGCTATGTTGTTTTAAAGCACCAATAAAACTATCATTATTGGTAAACTGATTACCAACTTCAAATTCACCCGAATCTAGCCTTGAACTTGTACGATCACGCAACCGGTGTGGTAGATCTAAAAACTCTAACGCATCATCTGCAGACAGATCGACATTATGCATGTGAGTTGGAGGTGAGTATGCTTTGAATCGTGGATTTTCTTCTTCATCTGAACTCCTTTTAGCATCTTCAGGTTCTGTTAGAATAGGTTCCGGTTCAGAAAATAAGCCAACTTCTGCACTATCGGCCCCGGGCTCTCGAGGTGGATCCACATCGGAGTCATCTTCTAACCCACAATCATCTGCAGCGTATGAGGTCCCCTCACCGGTTGACGTCGTAGGGAGTACATCATCCCTTGTTCTCGGTATTTCATAACGTCCCCAATTGGATGTAGATTGCCAACCACTAGAACTTGATGCCGTTCCCCAGTACGTATTTCCAGCATCAAACATCGAGCCACCGACATACATGTCCCATCCACAGACAGAGTGTCTTGTAGGGGATGTACATTCGACACCGCTACCAAACATGGGATGTTCCGTGTTTTGTAACCCGCTAACCGAGTGTCGGCCAGGGGTCGTGTATACATCTCGAACACCGGTCGTAAGTATATCATTTGGCGATGTAAATTGTACATATAACTCAATATAAGGTGCTCCACTAGCAAGATGAGTCTGCACCATTGCCTCCAAGTTACGAGCACCTTTTATGTCGAACGAGTCATATGTCAACGGATCAACAGAAGAACAAAATCGATACGTAATAGACAAAACTTTCATTGGCGTCGTTCCGAAAATTTTACGCCTAATTCTTTTACGAAGTTCTGTCAAATCTATGTTCTGGTTAAAAACCAGTCGCACCGTATTCTTGGACAAAAAACAACACCATTCTCGGTGTGGCAAACCTCACCATCATAGTAAATAACAACACTAATACGTTTACTCATATTTGAAAATTTAACATTCTTAGCCTCTCTAAATTGTTTCTGCTGTGACTTATGCATTATGAGAACATTTTCTGCCTTATTTATAGCCTCAGCCCAAACATGCTACTGTAGCAAAAGCGCGTCCACGAGGGCGCGATTTCACAAATTCTTCTCAAATAGCATCCTGCTAGAAGCGTTTTTATACTATTTGCTCAGAAACGTTAACTCGAAATTATTTTTCCAGGACCTACTGTAGCAAAAGTGCGTCCACGAGGGAGTGATTTCACAAATTCTTCTCAAATAGCATCCTGCTTGAAGCGTTTTTTAAAACTATTTGCTCAGAAATGTCAACTCGAAATTATTTCTTCCAGACTCATCAGAGCAAAAAGCGTCCACGGTAGCGATTTCATAAATTCTTCTCAAATAGCATCCTACTTGAATCGTTTTTTTTAACTATTTGCTCAGAAACGTTAACTCAAAATTATTTCTTCCAGACTCATCAGAGTAAAAGCGCGTCCACGAGGGCGCGATTTCACAAATTCTTCTCATAAAGCATCCTACTTGAAGCGTTTTTTTATACTATTTGCTCAGAAACGTCAACTCGAAATTATTTTTCCAGGACCTATTGTAGCAAAAGCGGCATATCGCATGGTAGCGACTTTGAAATCCTTCTGATAAAGCATCCTGCTTTGATTTTATCTTAAAACCCATAAACACGAAACGTAATCCAATTTTGAATAAATTATAATTAATTTAATTAGGAAACCCTAAACCCTAAATCCTAATCCCTAATCCCTTATTTTTTTATTTTTTCTCCAAAACCCTAAAAATTCTAAAAACCCTAAACTCTAAACCCTAAAATCCAAAAACCTAACGTGGGAAAAACAGGGAAATCGCGTCCCTAGGGGCGCGCTACGTGGCAACAAAGCGCGCTTTCCTGACGTGCACACAAATCGCGCTTTCGTGGACGCACTTTGTTGCCACATCAGCAAAGTGCGCTGACGTGGCCGCGATTTGCTGACACGTCCCCTGACTTCGCGGTGATGTGGACGCGATTTAGGGGAAAAGGGCCCATTCCGGTAAATAATAAAATACCAGGCCCATTTCGGTAAATTAAAAAAATGACTTTTTTTTGGTATTTTGCCCAAATAAACCTAATCCCGGTTTATAGGCGGTTATAATCTTAAAACTGATTTGGAGAATATAAATCCTATAATCTTCACTCCTCAAGACTTGATTTTGTATAAATGATTCTACTTGAAGGATGTTTTAATCTCGGCCTGGCCCATTAATCTCAAACCAAAAGCCGAAAAGGCAGAAGATTTTCATCTTCATAGATCTGACGCCACTTGATTACAATAATATCCAGCAAGATTCTAAGCGAGATTCCTCCAGAAGCCCTAGTCGTGGTCGTTCTTTCTCTAAAAGCCGAAGCTGCAGTCGCAGCCACTCTCGTGCTCGGAGCAAGAGCCACAGGTTTTTCTTATTCTTTTGGATGTGAAATTTTATTTATGGCTTCGAAGTTGTATGTTAACCTTGCAAGTATAATGCATCAAATCTCCTAGAACCAAGCCTTTGCGCAAGTCACCTGCAAAGATAAGATCAAATTCTCCTCCTCCTTCCCCCTCTGCATCAAGGTCTTGCTCTTTGTCAGGGTACACATATTTCCCCTTTCCCCTTTCCCCTTCATATGTTTCTGTTTTATCAAGGATAATGGGGTTTGGTATTGTTAGCTGTCGGTTGTTGTTAGTTTTACAGATAATAATTTCGTTTACTATATATGCTTGTGGTCCTGGCCTCATGGGTAAATGCATCATATTTGTTGACCTTGCGGTTGACTTCTGGCTGCATTTGAAGATTGTAATGAATCCTCTTTCTTTGACAAGTATAGGGTTTGGGTCTTGGAGGTTATAGTAATTTTGGATTCTGAAAATGAAAAATGAAATTGCAATGCAGTAAGTGCTGTTCCTTCGGAAGCTAAAGTGTCAAACTTCCTTCGGAAGCTAAAGTGTCAAACTAACTCATTTTGAAGAATAAATATGTAGGTTGCTAATTTGATGGAATTTTCATTTGCTATACATTATTGTTGCCTCCTGTCTCTATATTTGTCTAGCGGTGAAGATTTTCTTTTTCACTTGCTCCATAAATATAAAGAAAAGCTCCTATCTAGAAATAGCATATTACACACTCTAAATTAACTGAGTGCTGATGGACATTATTTTCTTGTATGAGGTAATGACTGTGCGTGTTCCTTCGTTCATGGTGGTCTACTTGGGTTATCAGTAGTTACATACCTCTTATTACTTTTTGGAATCAACTTCTCTCATGTTGTTGTCAACATGAATTTATGCTTTTGACTTGCATGCTTTCCTCGTCCATATTATGGTTTATTTGTGAAACTTGGTCCCGAGTCCCGACAACCTCCCAGCTATTGAACTACATCACTTTCCTATTTTTGTCATGAAAACTGCCTTGTTTGTCTTTTAGATATTGGCTATATGCAGCAAACTGGGGATTGATATTGGGATCTTGTGGGAATAGGTTCCAAATTGCATGTAACTCATATGGTTACAGAGGTATGCTGTTTCTTAGATGGGCAGCTTTAAAAACCTTCACTCCTGTCCGCTGTCAGGAGTCCAAGTGGGAGTCTTGAGTCTTGATTGCATGTAACGTAGTGCTGGCAGGAGTAGGAGCAAGAGCTTATCCAGGTCTTGAGTCTTGATCTCCCTAGTGTCTTTGACTGGCATTTATTTTAATTAGGAAAGATGTTGAGTTCACTACATTGTCAAAGAAATGTTGATTTTACTGGTCAAGTAGGCTATATAGCTGAGTAATATTTATTTATCCCTGATGTCTCTTATTCGAGTTTCTATATGACAGGTAAATTACAGTTGCCGAGTTGATATTGTGCCTAGATGCTGATGAAGACTCCTGTCAAATTGAAGTCTAGTTGTGAAAAAAATATCATTTGAAGTGCAGCAATCATGCCGGATTTCATGGCTAAAGATTGGAACCATTTTACTAGTGATTTGCTCCTTCTCTATGGCGTGGAACCGCTAAAAGGACAATATATTATTTATAATGAAAACCATTTCCTTTAAATATAAAAATGGCAGCATCCACTACATGGGGGGATACCAATGCTGATACGTAGGAACTTGTGTTAGAATGCACTAGGTAGTAATAATGATTAGTTAAAAACATGGTAATTAAGTGGTGAAACGCAATGCAAGGCACAAAGAGAGATGACACCAGAACCCGAGTTAACAATGGCGGGACTGAAGTGGGGGTGGTGTTATTTCCTTGTACCGAAGTAGGGGGGACAAGTTGATAAGTGGGCACGTGAAATTGTCAACTCCAAACAGCGAAATGTGGGAGGAACATAATTCTCCTTCCGTCAAGTCTCTTGTCACTCCTCTGCCCTTTGATGATTGATGACGATTCCATTGTGTGTTTATGTGTGTGGTAGTGGATCGGATAAATGTTATCTTTTCTTTGTGGTGATGCCGTACTTCGCGTAAACCTTTCTTCCGTAAGGGGAAATTAAAACAATTGACAAAGGCCATATGATCCTATATTTTTATAATCAGTGTGTTGTGGTGAAAATTAATTTTGATTGCACGTGCAAGTGACAACATTCCACAAGGAGCCTTTCATTCTCTTGAATCTGCCGTGACAATTCAATAAAATACAAATTACCTTCTTTATTATTAGTTTATTTAATAGGCTTAATCCACACCTTAGTCCCCAAAGTGTACCCTTTTTTCATTTTGGTCCACTTTAGTTTCTCGGATCAGTTCCTAATCGGCAAGTAAAAATTGCAGCAGCAGAAGCCACTTAACATTAGGGGCTGAAGTGAGAAAAATGTATAGTTTAGGGACTAAAGTAGGGATTAAGCCAAGTTAGTAAGAAGATGACGTTGTCTTAAAAAGAAATAATTAAATAAAGGAAAAGCTACTGGACTAGAGAAATCCTAGCTTAATGTGTCAGTACTCAGCGCCCACAAACCACATATCAAAAGTAGCTTTTATACAAGTAAGTTAAACCGTCGAAACAAAATGCTACCTCCATGCCGACGCTCTTTCACCGCCACCACTCATGGTACCCCCCAAGGCTGATCTTCTAACTCACAATTTCCTAAATCTGCCCTTCTTTTTTTTTATATATATATATATAATAGATAGAAAATTGAAGACACCAGCGATACCAGATTCTTACCTCTTTTTTTTTTTCCCACTTTAAGCCGATGACGGAAACGCCGTTCTCGAAGCTCCCGGAGGACGTCGTTTTAAATATATTTTCGAAGCTCGAAGAGGATCCCGCTAGCTGGGCAAGTCTTGCTTGTGTCTGCACCAGATTCTCTTCTCTGATTCTTAATACCTGCTTGAAGCTTAAATGTTCCAAAACCATACCCGCCGTTTCCGCCGACCTTCTCTCCTCTTCCTCCGCCCCACCCGGCGGTTGGGCTTCTCTTCATAAGCTGTCTGTCTGCTGTCCAGGCCTCCTTCACGCCGGTGTCCTTCTTGACAACTCTGATTTCGGCCTCGAACGCGAGCTCGGCCCTGACGAGAATTATCAAAGGCCAGCTCATTCGCATCTCTCGACGCCGTCCGCTGACCCTAATTCAAGCAAAACGGAATGTAATTCCAATCCGAACATGGAAACGGACGTTCCCGGATCCGATTGTCCCTGGTCACTTTTCGATGATCTGTATTTCGACACCGTTTATAACGCGTCCGATTCGATGGACAGCTCCCCATCGGAAACTATGGATACCGCGACGATCAAAACGGGGCGTGAATTTCCCGTTTGTAAAAGAAGGAAGATTTCAAGATCCCTAAGGTCCCATTTAGCAACCGGGGTTCGGAACTTAAGCCGAGAACAAGGGAACAAGCTATTGGCGAGCCGGTTCCGAGGTGATTGCTTATACATTTGCGATTGGCCTGGGTGCGTCCACACGGAGGAGAAGCGAAACTACATGCTGTTCAGAGGGGTTTTCAAGAATTTCAAGAAATCCCGTGTGTGGAGGACTATAAACGACGGGAACCGAAGCAAGATCGGTCTGGACTGCGCGTTTTGCTCGTGCAAGGAGACGTGGGATTTGCACTCCGCCTTCTGTCTGAGGCGGGTTTTCGGGTACCATGACGATGGGGAGCCAGTTGTTCGAGCTTTTGTCTGTGAGAATGGACATGTTTCTGGTGCTTGGACTGATTTGCCTTTGTACACTTGAACACCAATTATTTGCAGCTCCTCGAAACTAAAAGTAAGTTATTTTTATTTATTGTAATAAGAGGAATTGGGAATGTGATAAGTATTATATTTAGTATTATTGGGTTTGAGATATGGATATATATATATATATGGTTCCTTAACTACTTGTTTTACCTCGTACTTTGGTATGATCGATCATCTTTAATTGAGTTTTTATATGGTGTTCTCTTTGCATCATTTGTGTAATCATGTTTGATGATGCATTTTTAGGCCAGTTTCATGTCACTCAACCTTTTGGCCTTGCCTTATCCACACAACATCCATCATTGTATCGTCCCCGGACTTAAAAAAAATTTAATTTAATAACTAAGTCTTTTAGGATACGTTTGGTTCACCCTAATAGAATAGGGCTGTAATTAGTAATTCAATTGTTTGGTTGATTAGAATGAAATGGAGCTATAATAAGATTCTTATGTTTGGTTAAATTGAATAAATCTTATAATAGTATAAGGAAAAAGACTTAAATGACCAAAGTACCCTTAGCGAATTATTATTATAACATGAATTAAAAATTAATATATATAATATTATAAAAATAATATATAATCTACTTTATTATTTTTAAATTACAATGCATATTTAATGTGCTAAAATATTATTAGTGAAACAAATAATTTAATTATTCTAAAATAAAAGACAAAATATTAGAAGTAATAAATAACTTTAGAATTATATTTCACATTGAAACATAATATTCATATATTAACAAAAAGTTGCATGATTTCATTAGCTTATATGTCATAATCTATATGTTAAATTTTACAATATAAAAAGTTACAACATTGTAATGACATTCTATTATGTCATTATACTATCCAAATATTACAAACACAAAAGTTACCAAAACATTACCAACACAATCATGATTTTTAATGGTCAGCAAGAAATCTTCTCACCCATTCCAATTACACAGAATTACAAACACAAAAAGTTACCAAAACATTACCAACACAATCATGATTTTTAATGGTCAGCAAGAAATCTTCTCACCCATTCCAATTACACAGAAGAAGGTAAACTAAATAAAATGAACATTTGCGTTGGATGATTTGGAAGTTTGCTCAATGCGCGATAGCGCTCATCCTCAATTAAACCTTCAATTTCACATAAAGTTAAATATAATTTTAGAGCACTTTCTTGAATGACCATTTTTGACTTTTGTTGAAATAACACTTCAGAGGCAATGCTCCTACTAATTCCAAGGCCAACGGCCCGTATGTTTTCTGCCAATAAAGTGATAGCATTAGTAAATGAAGTAGAAGAAATATGATCATTTGCATTAGAATTTTTTTCTTCTTTGAAAATGTGAAATCACATTGGTTTTTAGCTGGTTGCGGTTGTGTAGTTGAAAGATCTATGTCATCCAAATAAACATCTGCTTCGCATCCATGAAAATCGTTTTTTTCTTCATGAGTATTTGTAGTAGTTACATCCTCAACATCTATTTCTTCAATAATATTAGCAACTGTTTGAGTATCTTTCCCAGTGGCTCGATCTTTTGCGTAGATGTCAGTAAGTTGGTCATAATAAGGGAAACTATGATGTTTGAATTGATTGACTTTTTTATGACTATAAAAAATGAGGAATCCATATTAGATATAAGTTTGGTCAAAACAAGATAATAAAGATTTGAAATAATTCTTACATTTATATATGAGTTCTACACAGCATCTTTAGCAACAAGTTGCCTATGCTCGTCCCAACCAAAGCCGCTATTGTTTTTTCCACTAAACATGTCATTAACGATTACCCCATCCCTTTTCAATATCTTAATCCTCGATTCAAGATTAGATTTAGTCTTCAACATAGCATGAGGTAAAACTTTTTCTAACATTTTTTCTAGCTCATTTAGATATCTGCTTTGAATCTCGTATCTGCATTAAAGGTTCCAACATTGTGCAAGTCGACCATACAGACAACCAACGCATCATCTTCCAACGCATCATCTTCTTCTGGAACCCATTTCCTTTTGGTTCCCGAGAATTTTGAGAAGAAACACTTGATTGTGAAGAACCTAACATAACTATATTAAAAAAATGTAAATTAAAATTAAGTTCAATATTATGAATCAAAAGGTCGACACTTTATAAAATTATAACACATGATGGATCAAAAGAAAATAAATTATAATTCAACAAGTTTAGTACAATATAGAAAAACAATTCAAACACCACCAAAGTTTCATAAACTAGATACATGAAATAACATAAATAAATTAACGTTTACTATATTTACCCTAAACTTAACTAATTTTTAGATGTTTATCATTCATCGAACATTTGATTAGCTAGTTGTAACAGTCCGAATTTGGGGCTAGTCGGAATAGTGATTTTGAGACCACAAATTTGACGAGAAAAAAAAATTATTTTCATTATATTTTTATAGTCTACGATTTCACAAACTGATTTCGTGAAAATTTTGTTCGAAAATTTTGACGTTTGGGCACTCAATTTAGTCAAAAGTACTAAATTGTAAAAAGTGCAAAAGTTGAGTGCTATATGTTAGAGGTGTCCAATTGTTATGAAATTTTAAATTGGAGGTCTTTATATGGCAATTAGACCATTGGTTAAGTTGGTGGACAAAAATGGGTATGGTTAGGCATATTTCCAAAATTTTTTTATTACAGGCATTTTGGTCATTTAGTTATTAAATGAATTAAAAACAAATTTAAAAACCAATTTTTGTCCATCTTCAACCCCTAGGCCTAAAATTGCATGGAGAAACCATGGCTAGGGTTTTTCAAGCTTACAAGCTCGATTGTAAGTCCGTTCTATCACCGTTTTTAATGATTTTTACATTTTTGAAATCCTCGTAACAAGATTTACCTATTTTTACCATTGTTTTGAACTAGGGTTTGTGTTTAAAAATTTACCCATGAATGATATGCATGTATTTTGATATTTTATGGAAGAATATGAATGTTTGGAGTGTGATAAACGATTTGTAATAAGTAATTTTCGATGAAAATGCCTAAAAGATTAATTTGTAAAAGTTATAAATTATGTCACAAGTGTGTGAATAAGTGAGTATTGTGGACTACTATAGTTATGAAAATGGTTCAGCTAGGCCTAAAATGTAAGGAAATTGAATAAAAAATATTTTACGAGCCTAGGGGCAAAATCATAGTTTTGCCAAAGTATGATTTTTGGATTGGAATGAATAGTGTGAAGGTTATATAAGTTAAATGTATTGTTATAAATCAAGAAAGACGAGAAATTGAAATTGATCGATAAAAAGAAAAGTAAGAAAAAGTGAAAAATTCCCGAATAAACCTTTGAAATAAAAAGGGATACGAATGAAGTGACAGAAATGATCACATGTGTGGCACGGATTGTGTGTAGGCCACTATGTAAAAGTGAAAATGATTGCCACGTGTGTAGTACTATGTGCAGGCTACTACGTGTACTAGAATGATAGGTCGCATGTGTAGTACTATGTGCAGGCTACTATGCATACCGGATAGTTTCGATCACGTGTGTAGTATTATGTGCAGACTACTACGTGTATCGGATGATAATTGTCACATGTGTAGTACTGTGTGCAAGCTACTATGTGAGCTGAACATCATTAATTAGTAAGGTGGTTGCTATGTGCGGATTCCACCGGACATTATTGATTAATAAGGTGATTGCTATGTGCTGAATCCACCGAGTATCTGTTATTATTCTGAAGTGTTCATCGAGAAATTGACTAAGTGCAATTGAATAATGAATATAGGTGTGGAATTGAATTGAATATCGACTTAGAAATGGAAAAGTGAATTTTGAATTGAATTGTGATTGAAAGTGAAAAAGTGAAATTATGAAAGAGCACATTTAGCAATCAAACAATTTAGACAGCAACAGTTGTGTGACTTTGAAAAATCACCAAAAATGGTGGAGATTGAATTAAAGGCTGAATAATATATGAAATTGAAGCTGAATGAGTCTATTTTCACATAAAAGAAACAAAGTAAGCAAAAGAGTTATATATTTTGAGATATTTGAAGTTTAGTTAGACAGAGTCAGAATGAGTTCGGAATCCTCTATTCTGACTATGAAAAATTGTCAAAAATTGTACAAAATAATTATAGGATAAAGTTCATATTTTAGAATCCTCAGTGAATCTATTTTCAAGAGAAACAAACGGAAACAAAATCCGAATTCTGTACAATAAGATAATTAATTTTTAGTGAAGAGAGGTCAGAACTGTCGAGTAGTAAAACATCGGAAACTTTAAAGAATAAACTGTACTATTTGGCTAAACCAAAAATTATAAAAATTTTATGATAAGAAGATATGTGAATCTAGTTTCGGGGAAAATTTATGGATCTTAATTTGGAGTTCTGTAGCTCTGGGTAAAAATAATTTAGTGACTCTGACTCGAATAGATAACTTTGAATATACATGTGAGTGAATAGTGAAATTGTAGTTAATGTTGTTTAAATGTGTTATACACATTAAGGATGTGAAATGGAGAGGAGGAGGAAAATTGGAAGAACATATGAATGATTTATGTATAATTGGTCATATGCTCGATTATAATCGATAAACGATTGAAAAGAAATGATGTTTATAATTGTGCATTACTAGTTATAGTTAAAGTTCATGTGAGAAAATAAAATTTCATAGTATGTGTATGTGGTATACTTAGTATATAATTTGGTATGTAGCAATGTCGAAATGGTTTATGAATTAACTCATGTTGATAAGGTTGATACATAAATAAATGTGGTGCTTATACATGTTTATAATGCTTATACTATATGTTTATTTGGCTAGCATGTTTGGTGTGTATGCTTAGGTTTTGACCAAATTGTGGCTGGATTACGCCACATTAAATTTATAAAATTATGCATTGAGATGGTAAATGTCTAAATGGAAATATGCTTGTGATCATAAAAGGGTAGTAAGGTTTAAAATTTGTAATCTTTATTAAAATGATTTATCATGTGGTTAGTCTTAAAAAACACTAGCTTGCGACTATGGTTGAGTGTAATGTTTATATCTTGTGTGATATGCATAGGAAATGGGAGTGGAAAGAAAATGAAATACTATGTTCATACTTGAAGTGTAAAATGATGCAAAAAGGGATGTTAAGTTAAACGATAAATATGTATTAGTATTAAACTTAATGAAATTGAATTGTACGTGAATTAATTGGAAATTACAAATGATATGATTTGAATTAAATGAATTATTGTGGTATTGAAATGTATATTGGATTGAGAAATTGAATTGAATCGTGAACATGTGAATCGTGAATTAAATGAAATGGAAATGAAGTATTGAATTGCATGAGTATGTATTGGGTCTCAAAAGCCCTATTTGTTACAAATATAGTATTTTGAAGTTATAACGTGAAAATTTATAAAAGCATGTTAAAAATTTGAAGAGTTTAAATTTGAATGAAATTTTATAACTCGTTCAACATAAGTGTATGTGTTCTGGTAATGTCTCGTACCCTATTCCGGCGTCGAATATAAGTAAGGGGTGTTACAATGTGACATCGCCAGATTCGGTCATAAGGTTTAGACCGGATTTGAGGTGTTACACTAGTTTCATCCTTCAAGTAGCCCATGCATCCAATGGATGAATATTAACAATATTCGATTTATCGTCATCTATCACATTACTAGGTAATCATTCTCCCAAATCCGCTTCAATAGGATCAAGACTCATATAGGTTCAAATAAAATTATGGAGCAAACAATATGCAATAATGAAGCATGTTTCATATTGAAAAATTCTTCCGAAGTACTTGTCTAGTAATCTTGACGCCACTCATTCAAATGATATTTTTGTCCTCTAAAAGGTGTAAGAAACCTCTCACAGTTTGTGTATCTAGCATCAACTAGATAATAACAACCTATAAAAAATTATTTATCATTGTTAATTTCCCAAAAAAATATAATATTAAAAATTAATTCAAATTTCTCCAATTCTACACTTTATCATGAGAAATTTTTAGTCCATGTCTCATACTAATGGCATCTCGAAGAACCCGTCAATCAGTAACATAACATTCTCAACCAAGAAGAATATAAACAAAATGCATATCAGGTGTACAAACACCTAACATATTTATTGCTATGTGACCTTTTTGCGTTCGATATCTAGGTTTATCAACTATTGAAATCCTAATCTTGATGTGGGTTCCATCTAAAGCACCTAAGCAAATCTATATCACATGTATAAAATCTCGAGTTAGGATACTATATTTAAATCTAAATCAACTAAATTATGTATGAGCTATATATGGAACTCACTCCAATACCTTGAACCATTTTCACCTTGGGTCAGTAGAATTAGTTGTAATTGTCTCTACCTTTTTAAATAGCACATCTTGTAAACGTATGATAACATTTAAAACATTGTGAAATGATTTGCTAACGATTTTCCCAGACCTATTAAAGTGATGCTTAATAACTCGATTTTTAAGATATGAGCAATAATATGTAAGAACATTGCCACTTGCTCATCAACAAGTATGTTCCTTGACGATTTCAATCCTCCTAAATTTTGTAATATCTCACATAGTTTAAAAGAAAGTAACTTTATTCATCCTAACTTGTTCAATACAGGTCTCGTCACTAGTATGTACAAATCTTTTCATATAATCTCGTTGTGTATAAAAATCTAAAATATATGATCTAATCCTTGGTCTATAAATATGCAGACTAGAGACGACACCCAATGTAAACCAACTCGCAACTGTACTCATTTGCAACCATGCTGTCAATGCAAGACCATTTTTTTTACATCTCACTTTGTATTATTAAAGGCAAACGAGCCATTACCACAAAATATTAAAGTATTAGATATCTTCAAATCACAATATAAATTAATCTCAAAACAGGATGCTAGTTGGATGTAGGAAACAAGTAATAAGCTTTCTATGTGGATGCACATTCAATTGTGGGTTAGTTAAGACATAACATATGTTACTATTGCATTTCTAAATTTAAAAAAGGTGTCCTATCTACTACTTTAATCAACAATGTATTTAAGGGGAAATCAAAAGCCCGAAAATATCTTACCAATTTTTTATAATTTTTAAAATTTAAAAGGGTTTAATTGATTTTTTAATATGTTATAAGATCTTTTGACCTTTTAGCCTTATTGGTTTCGAATTTACTTTGCTTCCAATATCAAATCGTAAATGTTAAATTGAATAAATATGTAAAAATTAAAAGCTAAATTTAATATTATACATCACATATAAACACCAAAACAAATATTCAACGTTACAATTTTAAATTTTTAATAAAAAGACTATTTTATTCACTTATTTAACCTATAAGGATTAATTTTAATAAAATTAAAAGCTAAATTTAATATTATACATCACATGTAAACACTAAAACGAATAATAAGGTTTGTCATTGTATTTAGCTATTTAAATTTAGCATATGTTTGGGAAATCAAAATTAAATCTCCACATTTATATTTTAGTTATGGTAATTTTGTAAAGAGAGTGAATTATATTTTTCAACGTATAGAAAACAAGTAAACTTTAATAGGGTAAACTACAAAAATAGTCAATTTTGTTTGCCTCGGATTACATTTTAGTCACTTATGTTTAAAATGTTACATTTTAGTCACTTATGTTATTATTTTGTTACGAAGTGATCACTCTTCCGTTATCTCCCTAATGGTAATTCAATGTGGCAGTCCAACTAGATTTTAAGTGCCAACTTAGATTTCCTAATGGGATGAGAATATATTTTTAATTAAATAAATTTAATCAATTAAAAATTTTAAACCCTAAATCTTAGTTAAAAAACCGTTCATCTCCCCTTTTTTTTAGTTTTCTTTTTCAATTAAAAAACCCTATGCCCATCAGTGTTAGTCTGATCCTTAACACCTGCGGCCTCACCCTCTAGCAAAGCATGGATTAATTTATGAAGGTTAAAACTTTCTTATAAGATTATCATCTTCCTTTGAAAAATTTGCAGAAATTGCCTTCCAACCAATGAGCTCTTCTCAAGGCGTCTTTCCAAAGCAAGATATCCATTGAATACCTCTTCCTTGAATGCAATTTTGTTCGGGCAGTCTGGTTTGGTTCTTCCCTTGCCCTTTGATCCGACTCCCTTCAGATTTTTTCTCTATCATCCTAATTCCTTCATTAGCTCAACTTAAGCAACATTAGCTCCATCAGTTCAAAGAATGTTTACACCTATGCGACTTGCACTCTCTAGATGATTTTGAAATCAAAGAATGAGCTCATTTTCAAAATGGTTAATCCTTCTCCAACAAAGGCAGTCATAGGGCCATGATTCCATAATGAATGCCTTCCCCTTTGACAACTTGCAAAGCCATCAATCAAGAATTCCCGTCTCAGAATGGGCTCTCTCTTGCATTGTCTATTGCAGGTGAAATGACATAACTAGTGGAGCAACCATCGTTTCAGCTCCTATCCATCCGAAACAACAAATTTGCCAGCAAAGTTCAGGCCAAACTTCTCACTCTTCACTCTATCTTTATTTTCCTTAAAAATTATAATATTTGTCTGTAGGTTCCTTGAAAGTGACAAGTATTTCCTCTAATTTGTGGGCATTAGAAGCTCCAACCAGTTAATGCTGAGGAGGCATGTGAAACTGATGAGTTGAGACCCTTGAAGAAGGCCAAGTTAGTGTTTGATGAAAAATGCTTTGATGATAATAGCTTTCTTAGTCAACTAAAAAAGAAAACTAAAAAAAAGGGAGGGATGAACGGTTTTCTAACTAAGATTTAAGGTTTAAAATTTTTAATTAATTAAACTTATTTAATTAAAAATCTATTCTCATCCCATAAGGAAATCCAAGTTGGCACTTAAAATCTAGTTGGACTGCCACATAGGATTACCGTTAGGGAGATAACGTAACTTAACGGAAGAGTGATTACTTCGTAACAAAATAATAACATAAGTGACTAAAACGTAACATTTCAAACATAAGTGATTAAAATGTAACCTAAGACAAACAAAAATAACTATTTTTGTAGTTTACCCATTTTAATATTCTATTATATAGAAGGCTTCAGAGGCATTCATCGACATAATTCATTTATATTTTAAATAAGCAAAAATTCTTTCCTAGATTATTAAAAATAATATAAGAAAAATATTTTACTAAACAAGCAATGTTTAAAGGTGACACATATTCCTTTAAAATGTATCAAAAATTAAAAAAATTGGAAAATAAGAGACATATATTAATATTTGAACTCAAAAAATTTAAATATTTGTTGATACTATCAATCTATAATATAACCAATAAAAGTCAATAATTGCAACAATGTATGATGTTATTAATTTGTCCATGTTATCTAAATCGAGAAAAAAATTAAAAGCCAATCTATAATATAACCAATTAAGATACTTCTATTAAACCGAGAAAAAATTAGAAAAATTAAAAATCAATCCATAATTGCGACAGTGTATTGATACTATCAATCCATAATATAACCAATTAAAAGTCAATACTTCTATTAAACCAAGAAAAATTAGAAAAGAATTAAACCGAGACAAATTACAAAAAAATTAGAAAAAATTGATGGGATGTTTAAGTTCAAACCAGGGTATTAAACTAGAGAAGCCAGCAGGGAAAAACACCAGAGAGAAGCTATAAGAAGAATGGATAATAATCATTATTCTTAAATGTTATCATAACCAATCATAAATAGTAACAATTGAATTGAAAAGAAAAAAGAATTGCAAATTTTCAACGAAAGAAGAGATATATAACAACACTGTTTTAAAAAAATGGACAAAGACTAGTGATGTTTTGAATATATATAAAAAAATATATTAGAATGAATACAGAAAAGTTGGCTTAGCTTCAAAGATTATATGCAGTATGTAAGGTTCCATTTGAAGATGACATATAATATAGCACTGGAATCTCAAACTAAGGGCTAGTTTAGTTGGGCGGTGTATTTACCTCCGATGAGATTAAAAATAGCGGTGACGGTGAGATTAGAAACAATAGCGGAGTGTGTATTTGGATTCAAACGCAGCTGTAGCGTGAGGTGAGAATAAAAAATAACTATTAAAGACATCAGATTAGAATTGATATATAATAGAAATTATTTAAATTATTTTACTTTTTTAAAACTATTAAAATATGTGAATTTATAAATTCATTTAATAAAATATTAAAATGCGTCTTCTAATATTTTAATGAATTATATAATTAATTTAAATTATTTATTAGATAAAATGATAATTATTTTTAATTTTTTTATAGTAACTCTTTTTCTTTTGCTCTCACCCAAGGGTCCAAGGAGATGATTTACTTTCTCCACAAAACATGGTCAATTTACTCCCAAGGGCTTTGGCCAATTCCTCAACTAATCCCTATCAGTTTCCAATCAATTAAATTCTTCCTCCTTACATTTAACATACCACTTTACTTTCCTCTACGATTTAATCCATAAGCCATTTAACTATCGCAATTCAATTTAAATTTTAGAAATTTTCCGGTTTCATGTTTAATTAATAAAAAAGTATCATTTAACTTCATCCCTAATATGACACAAATTACGATAAATGGAAATTTTGAATTATATTATTTGCTTTTTTAGTATTATTATTCCTACTATATTTTTCTCTCAGGTGTTTTTTATTAAAGTAATGAAATATTAGAGTAAGAATTATATGAAATAGAGATATGATCTCTTTATTATAGTTTAATATTATATTAATATTTTTATCCTGAATTTTATGATTTTTATTTTTATTTAATTTTTTCCAAAATAAAAATATGATTAAACTCATCCATTCCAACTCATTCTTCTTCATGTTCTTTTCTTCTCTGAATACCCGTTCCTGCCTTCTTATTTTTTCCAGTTTGTGAAACTAATGCCTAATAATTTAAGCCAAAATTGGGGAAAAAATATAGACCAAGTAATAACATCACTGCTAGATTAAATTCATTCTCTTCTTCAGTGTAATTTCTGAAACTAGAATCTGTATCTTCTTTTAACTTCCTTGAGAATCCCCATATCTTCTTTTCAGCTTTTCCATCTCACTTTCCTTAAACACAACCCTTTAAAGTCACCTAACACCTTTTCAATTTGCTCTTATTTTTATTTTAGATTCAAAATAACAGCCGACCACCATGGATGTAAGTTGTGTTTCTCTTCTTGTTTGAATCTCTTCTTTAAAGCTAAATCTAAGGTGGGATTTTTCTTGTTTTGCCTGTTTAACTAGGATTATAATTGCAAGAGAAGTGGGCAGATTCCAGCATTTGGAGACTGGGATCATGCAAATGAATTGCCCATAACTTAGTACTTTGAATCTGCTCGTGAAGCTGGTTTTGATTCGTTTCAGCTCTTCATCAGCAAACCCAAACCTTATCTTACTGTTGATTTGAAAACCAAACATCCTCGTAATCATGTTCCTGTTAGAAAGGTTAGCTAGCTCTTCTTCTTCTAAGAATCTTGCTGAATTTGAGATAAGAGAATGAATGGGGTTTGGTATAATATTTAGGGTATTATTGTCTTCTAAAAATGTCTACTGCCCTACTGGAGCTTTTACCACCAGTCAGCTTAAGGCTGTCCAGTGCAGTAGAAACTCCTCACTGTGCTGGAAGCCAACACATCCAAAGGCTGTCCACAGTCCAGTCCAGTGCAGTGAGATTGATAATAAAGGGGAAAAAATTCAACGCACTGTTGTGCGTTGGCATCCAAAGGAGCCCTAAGTAAAACAAATGCTCTTACATTTATGCTCAAACTCTAGATATATGATGACAAGTATATCAGAAAAGCATAAGATAAATATATCATGTTAGGTAGTGTCAAATTCATGGTTGGCAAACAACTCAAAGGCTACTAATTCCAATTCTTTAACCCTCCTCCAAGGCAAATCAAGCAAAGCAAACAAGGTACCAAGTAATAGTATGTCACTCTTGTGCATAAAAACTACCAGCACTCTTGTACATAAAAACTAAAGTAAATTTCATTAATGCACCTTCTTTTCTTTTGGTTAATACTTATATTCAACAAAAATGGCCTAATTAATAATTTTTTGGACATATTCTCATCACACGAATCACTTGAATCTGACTTGGATTTCTTTCTACTTTCAATAGGACACAAACAAAGAAATAACCGAACACAAGAAAGTATCATATTTCATTTATTCAAAAAAAGTATTAGATTTCACTTTTAACTCAAATGAATCCAGTTCAAGAAAAATGAGCAAAGAACTCCATCTTTTAGATGGCATGAATTTATGATTTTTATTGTTGGATAAAAGATGATACTACAGTAAGCACTACGCTTTACAGTACAATTGACTTGTTTCAATTAAATATCATTATAGAATTCAAACATTTATTAATCTAATAAAATCCCATGACAAAGCACTCTTCTACAATCACATTCAGATGATTACTTGAATAAAAATACTACTCAAAAACCAAAACGTGATTTAACCAAACATAGAATTAGAATACTAGATACCCAAATAACAATATTTGAGTACCGACATTCAAATTGAAGCTTTCCAATGGAATTTCAGTTACCTTTAGAAGAAAAGTTACACGGCCGAGAAGATGACCTTAACACCCCTCATCCACAAACCTGCAAAAAGGAAAAAAAGAAAGAAAAAAAAGTTGATTCACGGTTTCATATATATATATATATTTCTACTGTTACTAAACTACATTTTTTTAATATAAAAAAATGAACATAGTGCAAGACAATCAGATTAAACATGAGAAAAACAAAGGATATGAAGTTATGGAAGAAAATAAAGAAAAGGGTAAGGTTTTTAAAACCTGTGGAGCGAAGAGAGAACGTTTAAGAGATGAAATATTTCGAAGAAAGCTGGCCATAGCATGCAAGGGAAAGGAGCTTTGTTTAGAAGTATAAGATGTGGGAAAAGAAGAAGAACAAACTAGTTGTGATTAGATGTTACTTAATTCCATAGATTAAAAAGAGAGGAAAGAAATGGAAAGACAAACAAACAGACAAAAAAAATCATAAAAGAAAGAAATCAAAATGGGAGAAGAGATAAGTACAGGCAGATGAATCGACTGCAAATCTGGGGAAAATTTTGAAAGATTAGAGATTTAGATGGAGACAGAGATAACTCTTTTGGCAAAACAAAGATTTGCCATTTCCAATTTCAAGACTTTGAACCAGTCTTGTTAGGGTTACTAAAAGAGGCAGAAAGAAAATCGAAAGGAATAATCGAAAGGTTTTACCTGGGGAGGACAGTTACTGGCTAGAGACGAAGGAAGCAAGAGAGGTCGGGACTGAGATCGGGCTGAGTGAGAACTTCTTTTTACGTGAGAAAATGGGAGGGTCAGTGAAAAAGAAACGAATAGAAATGCCCACTTTCCATGCTTAAACACAAAATTGGGTTGTAATGGAATAAACCCATAATAGGTATTCCATTGAATCAAACTATGGTTTCTGATGGGCCCATAGAATTGAGTTGTAATGGCTACACCTAATCGAAATAAAAACTTCTGAATAATTTCCATTTTCCAAAAAGAAAAAAAAATATCTAATTTTATAAACTAAAGAAACACCAAAAGTAATCATAAATAATGGTACCAAAATAAGTCCATATATTAAAATATATCCATAGCAGTTCAAAGTTCATATGCAAGATCATCATCTGCAATACTACCAAAAACAAACCCTGATTTCCGGGCTACCAAAAACTATTTCAACACTCGCATGACAGATTTAAGTATAGAATATTCCAATAACACTTGTACAAGCTAATTAAAAAACATTAAGACATAAGAATCGTGTAAACTCTGCTTATTTACACCAATATCTAATATTCAGCATGATTGGTATTACAGTCCCAGTGTGCAACACCATAGTGTTATTAGGCGACTAAAAATATGCAGCAACCCCAGTTGTTTGTTCAATTTTATTGCTGAGATTAATGTTTGATCTTCGGCTTCTTCACAATCATCACAGAGCAATGAGCATGGTGAGAACAATAATCACTCACACTGCCAAGAACAGCCCTGTAATACAATATATGATCATTTGTTAAAAGCGGGACTGAAATAAGGTCATTCTTAAATTGTTGAAAGTTTGGCAATTTCTTTTTCAGTGCTTATTCATCACAGCATATGAAAAATGAAAGGTTCTATAACAGGAGCTATAATATTGAGAACAAAAACCAGCTTATAATCTGCAAAATATCAAATAGCAGAGCTACCGCCGAATGTAAAATAAGATCGGGTTGGTTTTGAATCAGATCAATTCTGATTTCAAAATTTTCATGCCACTTACATGTCATTTTAGGGTTGGAACATTTCAGGTTAGTAAGCCTAGTTTCTGGGCACCTTGGGTTATGTCATTTCGAATTACTTGTGCAGGTCATTCCGGGTTTTGATATTTTTGGTTTTGAGTTAGGCAGGTTCAGATCATTGACTTTTTACAGTCAAGTAGCATTGGGTTGGGTTCGGATTTGGATTAATCGGATCGGGTTTTTGGATTTGGATCAAAACTGGCAAGCCTACTTATACATATATAGATGATATATATCATATTGTAGATGAGGTCTATGGGTTAGGTCTAACCCTAAAAAAGGGAAGAGGGGAAAAGGGGCAAACCCACTAAACCAAAAAAACTAGAAAGGAGAAGATGTTCTATACAGATGCATTAACATTATTTGAGAACTCATCCCCATAGAACCAAAATAAACCATCGATTTTTTCTTGTGGAAGTAATGATCCATTTTTTAGTGATTAGAAACTTAATGAACAAGCCATAGTAAATCAAAGAGTAAAAAGTTCCCAATGTTCATCTAAAAACTTAAAAAGAGATCAGACATAGGTTTTAATACCTCTTTATAGCTCCATAACCATGGCTACCAACAGCGAGAACGGAGGCATGGTGTTTTTCTACAGCGTCACAGAGAACATTCCTTGCATCACCTTCCACCACTTCAACTACGGCATCATGTACCTGCACCGAAACCAAAAAACCATTAGATTGGATGCTAATATCCTTCTTTAATTAGGCTACAAAAGTAAAACAAGTAGCTGATGAATACCGATTTGCTAAGGCAGAGTTCCTTGGCTTTCTCAACAACCCTGGCAGCGATCTTCCTCAAATCCGCATCCACATAGGGCAATACATCAGCAGCTCCTACAATAATTATACCTCCATAAGAAAGCTAAAACACACGGTACTTGAACCAAAAGAAAAAAGGAGGGTAAATTCAAACCAGGTCCGGCGAGACCAACAGCAGAAGAAGCAGTAGGCTTGGCATGAACGATGACGAGCTTGAAAGGAGGATTGGAAGCGAAAGAAGCAAAGAAGTGATCGAGGATCCACTGCAGCGCGTAAGTACTGTGATCGCTGTCGTCGATTCCAACAACCATGGCTTGCTTCTCCGTCGTTGTTGCCATCGTGGTATGTCTCTTGGTTCTTGTGTCTTGGAATTGCAAAGGGTCGGTTTGATCCTTCTTTAATTTTGGGGGGTTTTGTAGGAATAAGGAATTTATTGAGAAACACAGAGCACAAAACAACGTGCGGGCAAATGCGTATGGCGTAAGGCGTAAGCGTGTTAAAATTATGCTTAGAAGAAGGGAAGGGAAGGGAAGGAAGACCCAAACTAGAATATGATACGCGATACGCTGGCTGATAGTGATTGTGTCCCTATCCTTTTTGCCTCTATTCTAATCCATCATTCTAGACAGACAATGTTATGATAGGCCTTTCATCTTTAAAATATTCTATTTATATCTCCAAATTTATTAATTTAACCCTTAAATAAAATATTAAATTTTATTCGACATAATTTATTATTAATTTTAAAGTTTTTGAAGTTTTTACATAGATTATCATTCACCTTTTTCGGTTATATTTTATTTTTAATATACAACAAAATTTTACTGTTTTTAAAGTTTTCATTTTAAATTATGTTACTTAAAATTTTACATATCATTTAATGGTTAACCTTTTGGTTTCAATAATCAAAGGACTTGATTGACATAACATCGATAACTTAGGAAAGCAATTAGAATATTTTAAAGTTTAAATATAAATTTAAAATGAGGACCATAATTTAAGATGTAATTAAAATGTTTTGAAGTTTGGAGATAAATTTAAAATAAGGGTTGTAGTTTGCGAATGTCTACTTTATTCACTCACTGGTTGAATCCTTAAACTTTGTAGTTTTTTTTCTTTTGTCCCTAAACTTTTCTTGGCCTATATTAATATTGAAACTTGATAATTTTTAAAAGCTAATCATTGAATTTAGATTTCATCAAGTATGATGATGTGATTCTTTAATATTATGTCATACTATCACAAAAAAATATATATATATATATATATATTTAAAATTTTTTTTAAGTAATGATATGAAATAATCTAAATTAAAAAAAATGATCAAAGCTTGTGGGAAAAGTTGAGAAAATAAAGGAGTAAGTATTGGTTTATCCTAGACAATGAAGGTGAGACAAATTGAGACGTGATCCTCCCTCTCACATTCATTGGGAGCAGTTCTGGGGGAGACTGTATCTCGCAATTTAACTCTTCCATTCAGACTCCTGTTTATTACAAATATAACTTCAATTACGCTCCGCTTTTCCGGGATTTTTTATTTTATTTTCTTAATAACTTTCTATAAATTATTGAATTGAATGACCCAAATAATAATAAATCAATATGTTAAATCAATTTTTACTAATAATTTTATAGTTAGAGAAAGAATTGTATAAAATTGTGATTTCATATTATCTCTTCATTTTCCAATAGAAGAATGACAAATCGAATTTTTCTTCCTAATTTTTAGCAGTGTTACAGGAGAAAAAAAAGTTGAAAATTATGAGGAAAAAATCCAATTTGTCATTCTTCTATTGAAAATGAATAGGGATAGGTGAAATCACAGTGACTTTAAGTCATGTTCTCATTTTGAATTTTAAAATTTTAATCATGACTCAAACGATTAAAATCATGAACTAAATGATGTGAATTTCTTTTTGTCTTATGTAAAAATAACAAGTTAATATTATATTATACATGCAATAATATGTTTTTAAAATAAAAGTACAAATAAAATTAGAGACAAACTCCAAAAATTTCAAGGGTCGGAATTAAATAATATTTTTACAACAATAAAATATAATTTTATTATTTTAAAACTTATATATTTATAATTTTAAAATATTAAATATGGTTTTAATAGGAAAAAATCATATTTATATTTGTATATCAATATGAAAAGGTTGCACTTTTTAAGTAGTCAAATTTAAAAAAATAAAAAATAATATAGAATGGTGGTGATGTGTGTATTTTTAATTAAAAGAGTATGATTTAAATTTGCAAGTTATTTTGAGTGCGAGAATTGGACAATGACTCACATTAAGCATATGATTTATATGCCCTCTGCCTGTATTCGAGATGACAATTCTTGTGGGTATGTTTACGGCTAGTTTGATAATATTTTTGAAAAGTGCTTTTAAAAAATTTAGTTTAAAATTTGAGTGTTTAGTATTATTGTAAAAAAAGTGTTTTTGAGAAATAAAATGTCTATTTTAGACATGTTATTATCAAGCAACAAATATGTATTTAAATAATTTTTAAATTAGTTAATATTATTATATTTTAGTAAGAATATAAAAATTATTATAACTTGATAATATTTTAATATATGAAATATAAATTTTAAATATTTTTAAGCAATAAATATTAATTATTTATAAAATTTAATAAGAATATATAAACTATATTTTAAATATTTAAATATAACCATTAAATATTTGTAATTAATATTTTAAAAAATATATATATATTTTTTTAATTAATAAATTTAACATATTTGTAATTAAGCACAAAAAAATGGAAAAGTACTATGTTATTGGAGGGGTGAAAAAGTAATTAAGCACCAAAAGTACTTTTGGAAGAGAAAAATAAAAAAAAATTAACTTCTCCTTTTCAGAAGTACTTTTCAAAAGCACTTCTGAAAAGTCAAAAATTTCAGTAAAAAATAGTTTGTTTAACACAAATTTTCTTCCAAAAATACTTTTGGAGCTAGAAATATTTTTTTTAAGCACTGCTAAATAGACGTTAATGGTCACTTCTTTACTCATACCTTTCAAATATCTACTTTTGGTTTTATGTCTATTAGTACAAAGATATTCCCCATTTCAATGATGAAATCATTTCTAAATAATTATATAAATCAGCTAAAATCACAACTACTATTGCTATCCTTGTTTATATCATAACCACCCTTTTTTTTCTTCAAGTAATATACTACTGATTCATTTAAATTGAATTATTAATTTGATTAAGAAAATATGAATCTCCTTTCATAATTAAAATAATATATATTATTTGAGTGTGTTTTAGTTTTTATTTAAAAATAAAAAAGATACATATAACGAGATTTAAACTTAAATAAATTGCATTAAAAAAACTTTTAAATTACCACTTAGCTAACATTTTAATTTTATTATGCACACTTTATTACTTCCATCATTTATATATCTATACTATTATTTAAGCTCCTAACAGGGTTGGTGTCACCCTCAACCAGTACATCAACTTGGTTAGAAAAATTATGGATATGCCCTTTCGTAATAAAAACAAGTTATATTATTCGAGCTTATTTTAGTCTTTTTATTTTAAAGAAAAATCAATAAAAAGATGCATAGGATGAGGTTTGAACTCAAATAAATTGCATTAGTAAAATTTTTAATTTACAACTTAGCTAAAGTTTTATTTTAATATTTTTACACATTTTAATTTTATTATTTGTGTTCTATATTTTTTGTTTCCACACGCATATGTCACGGGGCTATAACTTTAGTTTGGCAAACCGTGTGACTTTAAGCGATTTCTATGTTCAAATCCACCTAAGTCAGTCTTACTCTCGAAAGTGAAAATTCACAAAGAAAATTCTCCAAGACATTGAAATAAAGTGGAAGCATAAAGAAACTTGAATTGAACTAAAAAGCCACAAGAAAGCAATGCACACAAGGTGTTTGAGTAAATACTCTAAAATATATTCAATAACTATGAATGAGATGATTATAAATGATGAGGAATACCTTTATTTATAATTAAGCTCTCCTTGATCCAACAATACAATCTAAATTACATCAACGATTAAGATTAAAGCCTATCTACAATATGAGAGTCTTAAGGGATTTAAACACTTATATTATACCTTAGGATTACAAAATATTCACCCCAGTAAAATATAAATTACTAGAGTGTTTCACTGGGCCACCAAGGCTTCAAGTAGTGGTATTCTCCAAAAGTTCCATGAATCGGGCCAGTTTAAGTGGGTCAAATAAGTCCCATTTAATTAGTTGACATTTATGGGATGTTATGTGTGTATTCATCGCGGGCTATGATTCGTGACCCGAGACATTCTCCCCTACTCATTCTTGCGATGCCCTCGTTGCGTCCTTCGAATGACACTTGTCTAACTTGTCTTGAAACTGCCATGATGCCTTGGCTGATTCCCAACCATTCTCTCCATTAAGTAGTTTCGCCCCTTGAAGCATTTACCTTGACTTGTCTTTGTTCTCTTCTAAGTCGAACTATTTTTCTCCTTTGTACATTTGTTTGCAAGAGTCCACCACTCTTACTTAACCCCATTGTGACTTGCCTCGATTCGAATCCCCTTGATCCTCACGAATAGGCTTCGACACACCTACATTGAACGTTGAGTTAACCTTGAGTATCGCCACTAACTCTAGTTTGTAAGCCCCTCAGCTTACCCATTTCAAAACTCTGAAGGGCCATTGTGTTTTTGTCAAGCCAACGATAAGTTGTAATGTAAAACACTAGGAAAGTGTTTGAGATTTACCTCACTCGTAGCATTTACTCAATTTAACTGCCTAGCTTGCATCACCACTTTTCCAACAAAGTTTGACACAACCCACCTCTCTAATAAGTGATAATCCCACTAATAACTCAACAGGTTTCACATTGGTTCATCGCACCTCTAGCATTTCCAAAGGGGTCTTCATAACATATTAATTTACCAACTCAATGTTCTTATAACAATAAACATCCTCGGCTAGCTGTGTAACATCCCTTGCTCGACCTAATCGTTGGGTCTGAGCTACAAGATGCTACATTCATTGCCAGAGCAACTACAATAAAATTTACAGTAAAATAATCATTCACACGTGCAACTAAACATCAATCATGATCAAATTACAATAATAAATCATTTTCGAGTCTTATTCTTGCTTATGAAAGCTTAGTACCATCCCAGAGTCAAAGATAGTAACCAAACTTCCAAACCTAAAGACCAAATTGCAAAATTTTCACAATAAAACAAGATGAATATCACAACATTGAGGCTATGGTATTGCAGCAAAATAAACAAACCATTAAGATCCTATTTTTGGAAAAATGCACATTTTTGGTACCTATTTCAAAGTTTCAACCAAACCTTACTTTAAGTATCAATTTCAATTGGTTCAAAACATTCCTAAAATATATTAATCAAGTTCAAACTCGAATTCAACTTCTTAACAAGACATTTACTACATATATACCAATTAAACTCAAGCAATTCAATACCTTTAGGACATACCAACCAAATCACCCAAGCATCAATCTTTACCTATAGTTTACCATATTGAAACATACCATTTCATTTCATTTACGCACTTTGTTACATTATGCGCATCAATGGCTTATAAACCTCAAACATAGCCATCAGCTAACCAAATTAAACCACATTTTTTCATCACTCATCATTTAAAACATATTTGATCCCAAGTATTCCATCCAACCATGTCACTTATGTTTAGCCTAACTCACATTTGCATATATACACAATTCAACATCAAAACTTTCATGACTTTAACCATGAACTAAGATAACCATTCATTAACACATAACTAAAGCATGTAAATTCAAACATACCATGTCCAACATTCAAAATCATCATCATGTACCACATTCATCACAAGATAATAATTCATCAAGCCTTTTATACATTTAAGTATATACCAAGACACCTATATACATGCCACAACCCTTGACTCAAAATGATAAAAAAAACTACCAGTTCGATGATAGTTTGAGTTCTGAGACGATCCGACTTGACACGTTTTGCAAGGTGATGATCTATAAGGAAAAAGGAAA
Source organism: Gossypium raimondii (assembly GCF_025698545.1). Classification (NCBI taxonomy): domain Eukaryota; kingdom Viridiplantae; phylum Streptophyta; class Magnoliopsida; order Malvales; family Malvaceae; genus Gossypium; species Gossypium raimondii. Next base: position 12,015,924 of record NC_068572.1, on the reverse strand, counting down.
AACAAATGGGGTAAACATATATGACACTTAGTAATTTCATAGACATGAAACAAAAACTTACCTTATCTTTCAATTAAACACAATAAGTTAATAAGCTTGGCATAGTTGGCTAGATATGACGAACCACACATCAATAATGTGAGTTTTAACTTGTAAATAAAACATATAATACCACAATAACATATCATGCCAATTTATGTCATTTTTATTAACCAACTCAAACTTATTTAATATGGAATGAAACAATTGCATACATGCTCATATCATTTCTTCAATACCTTGTTTAAGTTCAAATTCAACAATTCACAAATGAATATCAAGATTATATATGTCTCATTTTATTTCTCAATTCATGTAATCTGTTTCACCCAATGAACTCTAGTAAACATACTTAGATACACAAGTAAATACACCACACCAATTGCTCGTGAATATAAATTTGTGTTAGGTTACAACTCTAGGCTAAACCTTTATAACGATACATCCAATTTCTTGTCCAAGCTGAAAATATATATTTTAGGTTATTTGTTCAGGCTAAACCTTTAAAATGACATAACATTACTTGTCCAAGCTAAGCTTATGTCACATGTATCTTCTAGTCTGCAACAAATGCTGGATATCGATAAAATTTGTAACTAATCCCATACAAGCGTGTACAAAAACCTATTGGCATGCCAATTGTATCCTAACCTTTACTAAGTTCACATGGGCATCTATTACACATATTAATATAACTTTTTAATTTAGTCCAATTCTCACCTTTGTACCAATTCACAACCAATTTAATTACAATCAAATATACATATATATAATTCAAATACATACAGTCTAAGTTATAAATATAATATGAACTTACTTGGTCAAAACAACAAGCAAATTGAATTCTCAAGGACTATTCGACAATTTTGGCTTTTTCCCAATTATCTCCGGTTTGATTCAATTCTTGATTTAAACAATTATTTTAGACAATTCATCAATACCAAATATTTTTATATCATTCCATGATATACATGAACCTATTTAATTCCATTTTCTGAATGCCCCTTAAATTTTGCATTTTATTCAATTTAGTCATTGAAACTGAAATAACAATATCTTTCAATTTTGAGCTTCAATTTCAAAACTGATCTCAATTACATCCCTTAAGGACTCCTACTATCTATTATTACAAGAATTTCACATCAATTTCACAATTTATTCACTTTAGTCATTTTGTACAAAACTAACAATTAAACTTACAATCTAGTTTTTTTTCATATTTAAGGTTAAAATCTATCATTTTAACACCAATTTATTCAAGAAATCATCAATGAAAACTTTCAAAAATGTTAAAAATTTTGTAAATTGGTACATGGGCTAGCTAAATTAAGCTCCCATGACCTTAAAAATATAAAAATTACAAGAAAATGATTTAGAATATTTACCTAATTAAGGGCCGAATATACAAAGCTGTTCAAAGGGTTTTCTTCTTTATGCTTTCTTTTTGTTCCAGTTATGGATGAGTTGAGAAGATGAAACTCTCTTTCATTCCACTTATTTTTTTTCTTTTTAGACTTAAGTTTAAACTTAATTAACTAAGTTTAATTAAGTTAAACATACTTTAATTAACTAAAGACATCATCAGCCACTAACACACTTTCCAAAATGGTTTAATTGCTATTTTGGACCTTTGGTTAATTATAATTTAAGTCCTTAAGCCTTTGACCAATTAAAAACCTATAGCGATTAGACTTTTACAAATTTAGTCATTATACCTTTACTAACTATCAATTCGACAAAATTACTAAAACAATCTTTAATAAAATTTTATAATAGCCTCATAAAATTAAATATTAATATTTATAGACTCTATTCATAGAAATAAGATTATGAAACCGCCTTTTTCGGTACCATTAAAAATTTGGTTGTTACAAGCTGAATTGCTGACAACACCTTAGTTCCACCTTTCTTATCATGATTCATCCATAGGGGTGAGTTAATCGAGTTGACAAGTCCTATTTTATCATCTTAACTCGATTTATAATTTTTTCGAATCGATTTGTGTGAAATGAAATCCTAGTCGAGTCGAATCGAGTCTGTGGCACCCCCAAACCCGATCGGGACGATTCAACCCAAATTTCGAATGTCACATTAGCCACCAAAGTGGCTCTCTGTTTAGACCACCACAAAGCATACCAACCAACCATTCACACCACACAATTATTCAAAGAATATTTAAAAAGTCTATAATCATGCTTCTGTTGCGCTAGTCTGGTCATTCAATTAACAACAAGAAAAAACTTAATATCTAGCAAACAAAATACCCCAAAAGATTCAATTACACATGCGTGCATGCAAGAAGGTATTTTGAAAGGCTATGTTTGAAAGGATATTGGAAACCGTTTTATTTAAAAACATGTGATTAGATTTAAATCGTAATATAGTAAAATATTGGAAAAACTCTATTTCACAAGATTTGAAATTAGTATTATAGGATTATATGTATAAGTCTTGTTTCGAAAGATCAATTAAACATTACGCACAATTTCATAAAATTTGTCATTTAATTAGTTCGCAGACAACTAACAATTTATGTGATTAGTCCAATTTTACATCTCATGCATACAAAGAAAATGTTGCTTTCAAAACACATATGAAACATTTTGGTCTTACCTCAACGACCAGTAACTCTTCCACCTGCACTTACAAGTTAGTCGATCAATTAATCAAAACATTCATCAAGCATTCCTAATTTACCAATCAATAATCTATCTAAAGCAGTAATAAAAGTTCCAAATCAAACCAATTAAAGAGTCCATAATGTCCAATTACAACCCAACGATTATAACAAAGTCTAATCTTAAATCCCACTATTTGGTCCCACATTACCTTCCTCATTTGGGTTGGGAACACATCAACATACCCTCATTATGGATCACTTGGATAACTCACTTCCACACCTCCTCTCACGTTACATCACTGCATTTTTTTAAAAAGAGAGTAAGCTTATTGAAGCTTATTGAGTGCTCAAACATACTACAAATAAACACAGTAGTCATGTTAAGAAAATAGACATACTTTAACGATTCACTTTTTATCACAGTTCACACGAATTAAACAGTTCACATAGAACAGGCAGTTCACATAAAATAATAGTTCATATGAAATAACAGTTCATGCATAATAACATTCATTCAATATAACAGTTCATACAATATAACAATTCATTAAATATTATAATTCATTCAATATAATAATTCATTAAGTATAACAATTCGTTCATACCACACCGTATCTCATATATATCTCAAATAATGATGAATTGACATTTTTGTGATTATGAAACATATAGGGGACTCTATCACCACTTATAATTGGACTCTATCACCACTCATTAGATAAATGAATCTCCTTATAACGCCTCACTTTTGGACTCAAAGTGTAACACCCCAAACTCGACCTAGACGTTATGGCCGAATCTGACAATGTCACATGGTAGTGCTTTTCGAAAAATTTGTCTTCACTAAATCCTCTTTTCTATTTAACCATATTTTTTATTAACTTATGTTATCTTCAAATCGTGTCATTCGTTTTCAAAATATTATTCATTTAAAAATTGTTATTCAATTTCAAAACATTTTTTTATTTTTATTGCGGAAGCTTTTAAACAATTTGCTTATTCGTGGTATTTTTGATAAAACATTAATTTCATTTGAAAACCCGAGTGTTACCTAACACTAGCAGATTTAAATCATAAAACCGTATAAAATTCAAATTTTAAACCAAAACTCATAAAGGCCATAATTATAGCAAAATACTCCTAAATAAAAGTAAAATCATAAATAGATAATAAACAGTGTAAAAAAAGTCGTGTGGCCACCACTGAGTCCTCTGCTGCACTGATCCGCCTAAATCTGGGGATTACCTGTACAAATTAAATAGAAGGGGTGAGTTTACGTAAACTTAGTGTGTAATCCCCATACAAATGAACAGACAGTAAACAGATAATCACAGTCTGGGTTTAAGCTCGTTTCAGTATCAGTATCAGTCCAGTTTAGGCCTTAGCCCATCTCAGTACAAAAACAGTCATGCAGTAGGGCTTTAGCCCATCACAGAATTAGTAGCAATAACAGATATACAGTCACAAAAATCCTACCCATCCAGCCTCCACACACTATCTCCGTCCAATCCTACACTCCATGTGGGGATATAATAAACCCACCCATCCCTACACTCTAAGTAGTATCAAATGCGGCACTAGACAGTAGTTTGCAGCTGAGCTGTCAGTAAATTAGGCTCGAGGCCCTTCAGTACACTTCCTCTGAACATTATAATCCCCTAACCCAATGTAATGCAATATACAGATATGACATACTATAACATAATATCATGCATGTAAACAGGGCATACAATATCAAATCAGTGGGACATCATCAGGCTTAATCATATCAGTCATACAATCATTTCAATCAATTAGGGGTCTAGGTAAACTTACTGACCCTACAGTAGGTTCACAGTCGACTTGGGCGACCCGTGCAACCCTATCAGTCAAACAGTGAAAATGGGCCTACAAGCCCATGATGTTCACCCGTGTGGGTCCACACGCCATTGTGACCCACATGGCCTAAATTGGCTTTGGCCTCGTGATCCATTTTAATGTAACTCGTGCTAGTTAATTATTTATATGTGTTTCCACTATTTACTTATATGATCCTTCAAAGCTGTCTACGAGTCACTGTTACTAAATTATTTGTATCTTAAGCTACAAAATTCCGAATTAAGATCCACAAATTTTCCCTGAAACTAGACTCACATATCTTCTTACCATAAAAGTTTTAGAATTTTTGGTTTAGCCAATAAGTACAGTTTTTTTTAAAGTTCCCCTGCTCTGTTGTCTAATAGTTTTGACCTTTCTGCACTAAAACTTAATTATCTTCTCATAAAGAATTGGATGATGTTCCCGTTTGTTTTTCTTGAAAATATACTCATTTAGGATTTTAAAAATATAAATTATAACCCATAATTATTTTTATACAATTTTTAATAATTTTCCAAAGTCAGGACAGGGGATTCCAAAATCATTCTGACCCTATCTCACTAAAATTCAAATATCTCATAATATGAAATTCTTTTGCTTAGTTCGTTTCTTTTAAGAGAAACTAAACTCAAATATTTTTAATCCCATATTTTTTCATTCTCTAATTCGATTTTCACAATTTATGGTGATTTTTCAAAGTTAGCCTACATCTTAGAAACAATCCTTTTTAGGAACTAGCTAAGAAACAATAAAATAGAGGCAGTCAGATACTTACAGAACGAGTGTATACAATTGCTGGCCGGAAAATGGGATAGTAGAAAAATCAAACAGAGAGGGTGGACTAGGGAGCAAAAATTCGGCAAGGCAAAGAAGAATAGGACGGCAAAAAAATTGGGGAAAAGAGGAGAATGCTAAAATTTGGGAAAATAAAAACGAAATAGAAACTTAGATGATATCGATAGCTACCACATATCCCTAAATTTTCTCCCACTAATCCTACTAACCTACAACCACTCCAGAATCCCACTCTGTCGAAATACTTTTCCATCACTGCGCAAAAATAACGCTTACGCTCCAGCATGGATTTGAACTCAAGACCTCATGCAATCAAACACTCCACTTAACCACTAAACCAGTAGGCCCATTCTTTTATTTAATTACCAACTATTAAACTTAAGCCTTTTAGGCTAGGTTAAGGCTTTATTTATAAAAATACTAAAATTTACCCAAGTCATGGCTTGAACTTGGAACCTCCCACACACACCCAGAGCATTTAACCATTGAAGTAGACAAGTACTTATGTCACGTAAACACAAAAACAAGAATTAAAAATTTTGGGGCGTTACAGAAAGAGCCCTACGCTGTCTTTGATATAATGTAGCACAAATGCTGACACACTCTTTACCCTCGACTCATAGAGTCCTACATTGTCTCCGTTGAATGGAGCTATGCATGACATTCCCTTATCTCTCCAACGCTAGCTTTGGGCATAACACCTATCGCAATAAAGAGGGTGAGTACTCACAATCCTATGGCATGCTAACTATATCTAAGGGTTCCATGAAGTCACAATGCCTGCATATCTTTTTAACACATTCACAATATTCAGTATAATAGACTCGCAATTAAGTAGAGCTCATACATTATTAGAAAATACAAAATTCATAGTTCATAATATCATAATTCGCAATTTAAATTACTCACATCTCATATAGATCGCTATAAAGCATGGTTCGTAAGTGATATAGTTTGCATACAACATAGCTTGCACACATAATTCACAGTTCACATATCATTCATGTCCTAGCTCACATCAATTCGTTTATTTTATTTAGCATAAGGCACGCAATAACTTAGCTTACATACAATACAACTCAAAATCTCATTATAAACAGTTTGAAAAATTAATACAATTCGCCACATTAATACAAATCACCAAATTAACATAGTTTGCCATAATAATATAATTCGTTAAGTTAGCACGGTTCACAATATAACACAATACACAAATATAACACAATACACAAAATAACATGGCGTTGTTCACACATAAGTAAGGTTTGTACATAGGTAAGGTTCATACACAACATACAGGAGGGCTCACATGTGTCAGGTGATAGGGGTTTGCACAATGGGTAGCTCACATATAGGTATGGCTCACACAAGGGTTTGGCTAACACTACAATAAGGCTCACAGTTTGTCATACAAGGACGCATGTTAACATACAAGGTTTCACATATCACATATAAGGTTCGCATAGTATACTTTAGGGCTCGTATGAAAGTATAACGTAGTTCGCATGCATATAAAATATAGTTCGCATACTAACACACACAGTAGGTTTGCATATTAATTAAGTAGGGGTTCACATATGTTACCTTATCTTGCGTACCAGAGTTTAAATACAATGTACTAGACCACTCACCTTAGCTCTTGCTTCATCTACAATGCTCAAGTAGGCATTTATTTACCTTTTTCCATATTGTAGAGGCTCCCAAATAACTTGACACTTCATAAATAAACTCATTTTAGATAAAATCGTAGTTGTACTCTGAGTTAGTGTAAAAGCATTCATTCGTTCGGTCGTGTATACTTAGGATTCATTTTATTGTTGATAAGGTTGTTTTAGAAAAATAGTTTGTGTATCGTTCTTTTTTTAAAAAAACTTGATGTTAAACTAATGCAGTGGAAAAACCATTTTTTAAGTCATTTTGGAAACTTAGTTGCCTTATCGATATGTTTCTTTTCAAAAACGGTTCATTTGCAATGCAACGGAATTTAGGTAACAATGTCAAATTTTACTTTAGCCTGATATCATGCATTTTTCAGTTATTATGCTTGATTAATCTATGCATGCAAAAATCCTAGAAGAAAAGTTACCAAGCCACAGACTAGAAGTCATTAAAAATTACAAACAGAAACCAATAGAGACTGATTAATACTTATTAAAAAAAATTTTGAGGTCTAAGGTGATTCCCTGAATGCCGAGTCCAGTCTTAATTTCAAGGTTTACCTGAAAAGTTCAACACTATTTGGGGTGAGCTTATGAAAAATTTAGTGTGAGTCGAACAATTATTTAAACAAACACAAATATTGAAAACAGTGAAATAGATTAGCTTTAATAGAAGAAAACAAAATCATCATAGGAATTTCATATCTTTACATAGCCATTATCAAATTAATGTTAAACGGTGTATGAGCATGGGTCATCATTCATTCGAGTAACAATCATTAATTTCGATACCATTCAATGCAACAGAATACAACACGTAGCATAAATCAATAACATTTGAATATGTCGTAAGCATGATGCAATGCAAAAAGGTTCCTACCCATGCCATCCGCCACACCACGAGTTCCCCAGAACCCGTCATCCGAACTCCAAAACATTATGGGCTTAAGCTTGTTGTTGTTAAAACCACCGATAACAATATGCAGAAAATTCTGCCAGTAAAAATGTGATAAATCGCCATTCCCCTCAGTACTCCAAGTGCAATGCACTAACTATGAATAACGCGAACTTAATATGCTGCCCGTACTCCACGAAACTCCTCCGTCAACCACAAAATCTCAACCCAATGCATATGCAATATGTCACAAAATCTCATACATAATCATATCTCAATACTTTTCAACTTCATTTGACATGCTCAACATGTCCTCAATAATCACGTACTTTTAATAAATAGAAACAGTGTTCCAATCTTTCATATTACCATTGTGTTGGTATCAATCAATATCATTTAATTTCACATACTGTACGGATTTTCATTGTGCATAAATAGCACCCTTTTTAGTACAAAATATAACAAATATCTCATGTGTTTAAATCATATATAAGCTGACAATTCTTTACCAAACAATTGTCCGTCATTAGACTAGGGTTATTAGGCATTACCAAACAAAACACAGTTCAGGTCAGACATTCTTTACAATTCATACGCACAGTAATGTAAAAAAAATTCCGAAGTAAATTAATAAACCAACTTCCTATTCATACAAGTCAAAATCATTTATTTGAATCACATATCTAATCACACAAATCATGCTTTGTTGAACATTCTCTTAAACGAACTATATTTCAATATCTAACCATTTCAATTACATTTGCTAATTCAAAACTTTCAAGCCAAGCCCTCAAATATCAAAACCAACTTGTACATATTTGATAATTACAAAAATTCAAGCCATGTGACCATCATTTCTAGGATATTCAAATACTCAATTTATAATCAATCATATTTTATTTTATGTACCGAGCATATATATATATATATATATATATCGAGACACCTATTTGATTACATCCATTTCATAGCAAATCAACGATCATACCATTTTATAAAACTGAATACTTTTGCATATTACACCTTTCCAACCTATACCAAGAACTAAATAACACACGTAATATTCAATAAACATTATACATGCACCTATTAAAATACTTTAGTCATATCTCACAATTCAATAATCATTTACTCATAAAATGTTAAGTAATTCTATTCATGACCAACTATATTTTAACATCATCAAACCATACAAATAACACCCTAAAACCAAGAACCATTTCTATATTCAATTACCATATCATTTCATTTTAAACATTATATTCAGTATTTACATTTTACCAAATTAAATTTTAACCATTTTAGAATATAAATGCCAAATCATAAATATCTAATTTGCAAGCTAATTAACATATCTAATATGTTATATTCAACATAAACATGATTCTCATATCTAATTAGCATGTGAATTATCATACCTCTAATTCATATATATACAACTAATTAACACTTTCAAATATCAATCATCCAAATTAACTTCCATGTCATTTAGATCATATACATTCTTTGTCATTCAAAACCGAGCCTAACTAGTCAAATACCCTAGCCGAATACTAGCTAAATATATGCACTACTCATATTTAACCTTTATTCAAAACACACCATTTACCAATTTAACTCATTGCTAGACACATTATATATATATATATATATATATATATATATATATATATATATATATATATATGCCAAAACCTAATCAACCAATCATAACCATACACAATCATCAAGCAAAAGCATAAGTTTAAAGATTTAGAAAATGAACAAGCCATTTTCGCATGGCTTATTATATACATGTCCAAAATCAGACCAAAATACATATTAGCCTATACATGCCATAAGTTCAAAATAAAACTTTTAAAAGTACCGAAAGTAGACGACAGTGTGAATGACTTCACTAACGATCGCCGAGCACGTAACGACCCCTAAAAATCTATAAATCAATGACAAATAAAAATACAAAGTTAGCTAACTTAGCTTAGTAAGCCTTTAGCAAATATATATAAATCATATAATTTCATAAGCAATTTATCAAAGCTGAATATACACATATATAAACATTACTAATACATTTATTAATCTCAAGTCATTTTTGTCATAGCCATTTGTTTATACACAAGCTTCGAATCATATACCAATAATTAACATAAGGCCGAATATACCTATTATATAAACACATATACTTATAATAGCAATGTGTATCATTTTTGTTATATAATCAACCAAATTACTTACCTAATTATCAAATAGGTAATTAAACTTCACATACCTGATCATTATAACTTATTAATCCCATTCGATACCACATTGGCATAAATCCTACTAATCACAAATCCAGATATGATACACCGACACGAAGCCTGCTAGGCATAAAGCCTGATCTGATACGCCAGCATAAAGCCTGATAAAATTCACTGGCATAAAGCCTGCTAGGCACAGAGCCTGAATATCACTGATATAAATTCGATCTTATACATAATTCATATATAGGAGATCCTACTTATTCTTTAAGATTCATTCTAAGCTTTTCAAACATCATATCTTAGTAAACTCGAACTCGTACCCAAAACTTACAAGCATCTATACATTCGACTATTAGTAGGAAAAATTCATACAATTAAATTCAGCATATAAAATTCATATACATTCTAATTTAATGACACTTATTTGCTAATAGACTTACCTCGGACGATGAAAAATCGGAACAGGATGATTAATCGACGACTTTGGTTTTTCCTCAATCCAACCCCAATTTCTTTGGTTCTTAATCTAAATGTATTCAAAATAAACTAATTTAAATATAATTCCATTCAATTTATTCCAAAAACACATAAATGGGAAAATTACCATTTTACCCCTAATATTTTACACTTTTTTATAATTTAGTCCTTATTGCATAAAACACAAAATACACAAAATCTCACAACAACATAGTTAGGCCGAATCTTCCTTGTATTCATACAAGTCCATGCATTTCATTTATTTCACATTTTAGTCCTTCAAAAATTTATTTTCTCAATTTACCCCTAATTACTCAAATTCACCAAGAATTCAAAGACAAAACATGTTAACCTAACACATATATTTCATATTTCATCAACTAACATCATAAAACTCAAACATTAATCAATGGCACATTTCAAAATCATCATCAATTCACAAAATTAAGAAATGGGTTTTGAAGTATTCGAAGCAACGATCTCAAAAACATAAAAATTATCAAAAACCGAGCTAGAACTCACCTTGAATCAAACTAATCAATGGCCGAATACCTATATTTGTTTCTTTGTTTTCTTTAGTTTAGTTTTGGTCAAGAAATATGGAGAAAAATAGAGTTTAATTTGATATAATATAACACATATTATCATAATTATTAGTTTACTTATTTAACCTTTTTTCTAAATATTTAAACCTTATAATACAAGGTTATTCTTGACCAATACCACCCACTAACTATATTTTGGCTTTATTGCATCATAAATCCCCTATTTTATAAAGCCCTAAATTTTCATTTTAAGCGATTAAGCCATTTTCTTTAATCAGTCACTCAAACGACAAAAATTAAAACACGAAAATTTCACACAATCAAATTCACACATAATAAACTCACAAAACAAAATTAAAATATTTTTTAGACTCAGATTTGTGGTCTCGAAACCACTATTCTAATTAGGGTCAAAATCAAGCTGTTACATGAAATGAATATACGAAATGATTAGATGGAAAAAGGTATATGATATGGTTATTTGAAATGGTTACTTGAAATGGAAATGTGTAATGTTAAATGAATATGTGATGGCTGGTGTATGAAACAAATGTGTTTATGTGTATATGTTTGATGACATGATAGTTACATGTTTCATATATGAACTAACCTTATGAAACTTGTAATGTGTATAGGTAACTAATGAAATCATGACCATGATTATGAATTAACTTGTAAAATGTTTAAATTACATCTTTTACAGTAAGTTAAAGTTAAAGTTTATTATGAACTTACTAAGAAATGATTTGCTTACATCTGTTATGTTTGATTTCTTTGTAGATTATCGAAAGTTTTGGTTGGTTGAAAGTCAAGTCAGAGCTCACACTATCCGTTCATCAAGTCAGTAAAATTTTTGATTATTTTGTTTAGGTTATAAGTGGCATGTACTAGGAGTTTTAAGGGCTAAATGTATATGTCCATGTTGCGTTATGTTTTGGCTATGCAAAGGTTGTTAAGGTGCTACCTAATTAGTACTTTTTGTTTAAGTATATTCATGTATATATAAGTGATTTGAATCATATCGTGAGTTTGGTTTTGGATGTGATAAGGTGCTAAGGTATAACTGATAGGTACATGATTGTGGCTTAGTGAATTGATGAATGTGAAATGGTTTTAATGTTTGAAATGTGGTGCCAAATGTGGCATATTGGTTAGGCACTTAGGTTGAATGTTATTTGGTATATTTAGCATGTTTTAGTGTGTTTGAATAGGTAAAAATGGATGGAAATGGTATGGCATGGAACCTAAGAAATTTTAGGTAAAATGGCTTAGTTTTGAAGTTATCTTAGGTGACACTGTCTGCCACACAGCCGTGTGCCAAACACGATCACCTCACACAGCCATGTGGCCTATTTGATTTTGGTACAGGTTTGTCCACACAGTCACAGAAAGTTACACAACCTGGTGACACGGTTGTGTGACCCTGAGTTACAAGGACACGATTTGTTACATGATTTGACCACACGGTCTAGGCTTTGTCACACGGCTGTGTGACCCCTGTTTTCAGTTTTTATCAGATGTTTCTATTTTGTTTCAAATGAGTCCCTATTTATTTCCAAACTAATTTTAAGCTTCTGTAAGCTCTATTTAATTCTCGTTTTCGTATGTATGCTATGAATAGTGAATGACTATTGATAAATTGGTCTCTAAATTATTTTGATGCACTATTAGAATTGTTAATTATCGTAATGTCTCGTAACCCTAATCTAGCAACGGAGATAAGTTAGGGGTGTTACAAGTAGGGCTATACACACAACTTACAGATATTGTTATTCTGCCCGAAAATAGAGAGACTTTTATTCTCTAAGAATTAAATATATTTTTCGGAATAACGATTCTGTTAGTTTTTATCGGAGAATATTTTTTTTTTCATAGTAAAGAAAGGAAAACTATTTCTAGTTATGTATTTGATTTGAATCTTTCAAGCCCACACTTGAAGTAGTTTGTGTTACAAGAATAACGGATAAGATCGTTTGGTTAAAAGTTGGGAACGATAAGGACTTGACTATCTAAAAACACAGATGCAAATTCGGTCTAAGGTTTATTGCTATAAATATCACAAATTGAGTCAGTTTTTAAAATTTTTATTTTCTGTTGTATCAGAAATCGTTTTTGAATCGTATTTTTTCCAACATAAATTACTATCAAATAGTAATTAACTAATTCATCACAAAGACAAATGACGTGTGACCATGTTTACTTTTCATCTATCATGTAATGTTAATGAGAGGAAATCATTTACTCGTGTCTTGGATTATGAATTTGACAAATGTGAATGATGCTACATATTAAAGAAGTCGTATACCCAATGCACCAACTTTTAATTTCTTATCAATTCAAACTCAGGCTTTTACTTACATTAAAGTATACGAGTCATGCATACATACTTCATTATCCACTCAGGATTTAGGTATGTCACACTATGAACATCACAAGTGAATAAATCCATAAATGGATTCAGGATCTATTCTGCTCGGGTCCAGTCTGATGTACTGTCAATCCATTTAGTCACATCTATGTCTCTATCTTCTAGGAGTTAATATTCCGATGCCTAAGACAAAGCATCTCCTCAATTGGACTTGATAGACGGCATTTTAGTCTTTCAATCGATTTGCTAATTTTCGATTAGACTAAGGACATGTTTCGGTTCGTCTACTAATATAAGTTGTCTTTCTGTAATACGAAACGACCACATAATACCGCTTAGTATTAGTTAAACATTAGACAACTAGTGAGTTAATATTTGCTTCTATTTTGCTTTACATGAAAAAATCACATGAAGAAACTATACAAAAGATATTATTGTAATTCATGAATAATTTTATTAACCAATTTATTCAAAAAAATTACAAGTGTACAAATGAATATACTACACTTAAGGTACCAAATCCAACATAATTAACTCACTTAATTCATGACCGTAGCAGAGTCCTTAGTTGAGCTTGTTTCGAGGAAAGACAAGTTTGAGTCTTCAAGCCTAAGGAAAAGGGCAACTGTGGGGGAAATGAAGAAGGACAAGTTGAAAATGTAATGTTGGTAGTGGTGGCAATAGGAAACCATGGAATAGGAAGTCCACTAACAAACTGAAAGAGAAAAAGAGCGAGATACACTGCTTTTTATGTTGTGTTTTGCATAAGGTGTTAGACTATAACGATCCAAGTTCGTCACGATCAACAAAGAAGAGGAAGCGGAGACTGATGAGGGTAGGCTATTAAAGCTTGGATTAATGATACTCAATTCTGCAAAAGTGAAGAGGGATGACAAGTAGAAAGAGTTCATGTTTGTGGACATCGACATCGCAGGCAGAAGGAGAAGTACTCTTGTTGATACGAGGACATCTAATTTGCATAGAGAAAAAATCTTCAGGTAAAATTAATGTCTCAATAAGCAAATCGACTAAGAATATCAAGATTCTTAATTTCAAAGAGGTCCGAACTGTGGGAGTAGCACAAAGAGTTAAGTTATAAATCGATGAGTGGAAAAGTGAGAAAGACTTTGAGGTAATTCACTTAGATGATTTTGATTTTTGTTCTTGACTTGAATTTCCTTAATTAGACTAGTGCTCTTTTTGGTTCCTTTTGCTGATTGCATATGTATCTTGGATACTTGTCAACAATAATGCATTGTGTCGGTGAGTAAAGGTGAGCAAAATTTGATTTTATTCGAAAAATTAAAAAAATTGAATTTTAGTGTTAGTTGAATCTAGTCATTCGAGTTCGAGTTTGAGTCAAGTTGAATTTTACAAACTGAATAACTTGAATAATTCGTATAATAGATTGGTGTAAATATCCCTTTGGTTCTTACCAATTTTGAAAATAAGCAAATTGGTCTCTTTATCTCAACAAAATTACAAAAAAAAATTCAAAATAATTTTTAATTTTAAAATATTTATAAAATTATAAAATTATATTTTAAAAAATTAAAGAATATGTAGATTTATTTTTTAAAATAAAATAATAATTTTGGGGACCTAAATAAGTTATTTAATTATTCAAGTTTATCATACTAAAGTTTTTTTCTTTGAAAAAATTTCAAATATAAATGGTTTCAAATTTATGTGTTTTAACATTAAATTAGTTATACTGTAGCAAGATTTTAATTTGACATGTTTAATTTTTTTAATTTAACTCGAACAATTTCACTCTATCACATCCCGAAAACCGGATTAATAGAATGGGGTATTAGGTTGTGGGCTCGAGAGAAAAATTGGGTTTAAGATCATAGAAATTAAGATAGGATAAAATAATTAATTAAATAATAATGGTAATAATAAAATAATTGGATTATTCATATAGGTTAGTAGGGACTAAATGGAAATAAATGTTAAATTAGAGGTTAAATGTGTAAATTAAGACTAATAGTTAAAAAGGGAGCTATTAAAATGATTTTCAGTATATTTTGAGGAGATTAAGGGTTTACAAATTCAATTTAATGAAATCTTTAAGTAACTACATGAATTAAATGGTTTTCTTCGAGAATAAGGATGAACAATGATTTTTGAAAAATATTAGTTAAAGAAATTGTGCAAAGTTAAAGATCTAGATCTATAATTAAACCTTAGTTAGGGGGTTAGGAGGTAGAAATTAAGGATTTAATTAAGTTAAAAAGAATAAATTAAGCGAAATAGATTGGACGAAATAAGTCGAATAAGCATGTGTGAGTGGAGAGTTGTTGTATGAACACAAATAAAGTAAGCTAGATTTTTTTTAATGCTTAGTAATATGTATATTTGTATGAAGCTAAAACGTTTGTAAAGCCTCAACAAACTGAGATAAAGGCAATCAGAAAATTGTCTAGTTTAGCGAGTCGTGGTGAACTCCAAGTGAGTGCATTTGTATGCCATGTTTTAGCATGAATTGTGAGACCTTGCGAATGAAAATGATGCTTGCGAACCCCCACTTATGGTATGTAAACCTTGTTTTTTTTTTCATGATGCAAACCTTGTAGCTTTGTTTGAGTTGTTGGGTATCCATGTTATGTAAATTTAAATGGTGTCAAATGCATGAATTTACAACACGTGAATGTAGTTATAAGGATAAAATTTACAAGCCTTGGCTAACCATAAATTTTGACATGACAAGTGGGTGAATGGTGCATTTGAAGGTTGCGTATGTGTGCATATTAGTAATTGTGTTGACATACTAAATAAGTATGTTATTATATATAATATATTTTTTTATGGTACTTGAAATGTTTGCTGAAGTTGACGTGATAAGAGTGGATAGAGCATTTAATTGTTGCGTGTGTGGGTGAGCTAAATATTTAAGGTGGGCTGAAGTACTAAAAGGTATGTGTATATATATAATATATATGAGTAGGGTTTGGAATATATATGTGTGGGTTGTTATACATATATTATATTATATGCGTGGATCTTATTATATATAGATGCATAGGTCTTATTATATATAATATATATTTATGGGACTTTTAATATATTCTAAAATTTGACATGAAAAAGGTCACTAAATAGGTATGTGTATATATAATATATATTCGTATATGATTTTGTAATGCTTGCGAACGAATATAAAAATAAATAATATAATATGGACTCTTATAACATGGAAATTTTACTGATAATGCACATATATGCATGCACGAACCCGTATGTGAATTATGAGCTTTATGGTAAAGCTTTTACAATGTATATTATGTGTATAAATTCTTCAAAAGTAACGTGAGTTAGCTTAGCCATTTCTATGGCTAATGTAGCCTTCTCAATCTAGCCATAACTTCTACACCGAGTTAGAGAGGTTACAATGATGCTGCTCACACGAGCTATGAATAATCTGCAACAAATACACGATCTTAGCCATCGATAGGACATCTAAGACCAGCACCCGAAATGGTAATAACCCTAATGACATGTCATTTGTATCCTAAGTATTCATGAGGTTAATACGAGCTATTATTCAAATTCATTTCATTCAATTATTCAAACATTACCATTCACATGAATTCAACCACATGATTTTCTGTAATAGCCCGTTTCAGTGAAATCGAAACAGTGGTTTCAAGACCACAAATCTGAAGTCATAAAATTTTTTATTTTATTATTTTATTTCCTACAGCATGATAGTAGTTCTTATAAAAATTTCGTTATGAAATTTTACCGTTTATATGCTCAATTTGATAAAAAGGACTAAATCGTGTAAAGTGCAAAAGTTGAGATCTAATAGCTAAAGGGATTTAATAGCTATAATATTAAATGGTTAGAGGGTTTATGTTGTAATTCTACCATAATTATAATGAGTGGACAATTATGGACATTATATATGTTGTTTTTAAAGGTTAATGAAAAGGTTAATTGTGTAATTTAGAAAATAATGTTAATTAAACTAAAGAAAAGACAAAATATTTTCTTTTATGTTCATCTTCCATCGAAGTAAGCTAGGGAAACCTCCATTTTTGATGCTTTGAAGTTTCATCTAGCTTGGTTCATGCATGTGTTCATTTTTGAGATCAAGACATACCTCGTACGACTTCAAATAGGGAAAAAGAGAAAGTTTTGGGTTAATCGCCTCAGTATCTACGAATATTCACTAAGGTAATTTCCTGTGATTAAATTTTGTTTATATGTTTTATTTTGAATTATTTATGAACTGTGAATTGTTATAAATTTACATGGTTGTATATCCAACGAAGTTCGAAAAATCCCAAGTCCCGTTTGAAGCATAGGAATCCGTAGGATACAAATGACATGTCATTAGGGTTACATGATTTGGTTGAGGTCTTGCATATGTTGTGGATACTCCACAGCTCGTGAGAGCATACCGATTTATAGCTCGTGAGAACATACCAATTTATAGCTCCTGAGAGTATACTATTCTACAGCTCGAGTGAGCATACCGATTCACAGCTCATATGAGCATACATGTACATGAATTGACGAATTATAGTTATATGAGCTAGCATTCTATGTGTGAGCTATCCCAGGTATCCAACGGTATTCTAAATGGTTCAACGGACAATGTTCTGTTACGAAATAATAAGAGTTTGATACGAACTATTACAGATATACATGTGAAATACATGAAGTTATGGTTACACAATATATGGAAAAATGAAATGGATGAGACATGTATATGGAAATTGATCAATGGTTATATTCATTTATGATTATTGGCTTATATGTGTATTTACATGGCTAACATGGTTGATGTATATGTGCTTAGGCATTTTTCTAAATTGTGTTAGGATATGCTTGTTTACTTACCTATTATATGACTAAATGGTAAGTTATATTCTATATTATACAAACTTACTAAGCTTAAATGCTTACTATGTGTTATTTTTCGTGTTTTATAGTGAACAGGAGGCTCGTTTGGGTTGGAAGCTTGTCGGAGCTATATCACACTATCCATCGGCTCTTTTGGTACTTTTGGATGTTTAATTTTGGTTATAATGGCATGTATAAGTATTTTGGCTAATGTGGCCATGTATTTTGAGTTGTTTAATGACCATTTGTTTGACTTGTGTTTTGGCACTTTGATGATGGTATGAGTTTAGTATATGACATGTAAATATTAGCTTTCTAATGGTTGATGTTTAGAATTGTTGTGAAATGGCACTTGGTTTGAATGGCTTATATGGTTTTAGATGCTAGTGATTGAATGGCATGATTACTACCATTTGGTATATTTTGGCAAGTAAGTTCCATGTTATGTATTAAGGCAAACATGAAGGGCATATTGGTTGTATGTGATCATACCATTTTTATAAGGCTAGAATATGCATGGTTTTAGTGCCTTATTATGGCTTGTATATATGTGCATTTGTGGTTGTAGGTATATGCCAATTTGGGTGAGAAAAATGGCTTGTAAAATGACCTATTTTCGTCCACACGGGCAGAGACACGAGTGTGTGTCTCAGCCGTGTGTGAGACACGGTCAGGTGACACGACCGTGTGTCCCTTGTAGCTTTCGAACGGTTGCAAGTCAGGCTGTTACATGGCTTTGCATACGGCTTGGCCCACTAGTGTGTGAGGTTGTTTCGAAGGGTACACGGCCTGACACACAGGTGTGTGGCTTGGCTTTATGGCCCAAGTCAGTGGGTTACATGGGCACAGACACGGGCTGGGACATAGCCATGTTTCCCTATTTCGAATGTCCACACGGCTTGAGACACGAGCGTGTCTCTTGGCCGTGTGACCCTTGCAGTGTTGAAAATTTTCCTTGATTCCTGAAAAATTCTATGAGTTTCTGATTTAGTCCTGACTTGTTTCTATCATCTATTTAGGGCATCGAGGGCTCGTATAAGGGACAATATGTATTTTTTGACTTGATTTCATTATGTTTATTGAAATGATATGAAATATTTGAAATTTTTGTTCGTTTGAATTGTAAACTCCGGTAATGCTCCGTAACTCTATTTCAACAAGGAATACGGGTTGGGGGTGTTACATTTATTAGTATCAAAGCTACGGTTTAGTTGATTCTCAGACTGAACGTAGCGTGTAAGAGTCTAGCTATACATGCCATTATATAAGCTGTGATAGTGTGATATCTCATGACCGCTTTAAAACATGTTTTCATATAGCAATGACATCTAATCAAGTTGACTCCAATGAAGTTGAAAGTAACGCTCAAGCCTCCGTTCACGGAGTAGCATCGAGTGGCATAAGGCTCGTATCTGAGGGCTAGGGAGGAGAGGCTAAAGAAGCCTTCTTCCAAATGATGAGCAAATGGTTTACTGAGTTTGTATAAACGAATCCGACTGCTCAACAACCTCTACCCCCTTCTGCTCTTAATCGGTTCCCGTTATTCCTCAAGGTATGGAACTAATCCGAGTTAGTAAGTCGCTTGTTGATAAGATACGTAAGTACAGGGCTGAAAAATTTCAAGCCATTACTGAAGATGATCCCAAGAAGGCTCAATTCTGGTTAGAGAATACAATCAAGGTTTTTGATGAGATATCTTTTTCACCAGCCAAGTGTGTTAACTACGTGGTATCGTTATTGAAAGTTTCAGCTTACCTGTGGCGGAACACTTTAACTTTTGTTGTGCCAGCAGAGCGAATTACCTAGGAATTCTTCCAAACTGAGTTCCAAAAGAAATATATTAGTCAGAGGTTTCTGGATCAGAAGTGTAAAGAATTTCTTGAGCTAAAATAGTGTCGCATGACTGTGTTAGAGTATGATCGAGAATTTGTTAGACTGAGGAAATATGCCAGGAAGAGTATTCCGACTGAGACTGCTATGTGTAAAAGATTCGAAGAAGGGTTAAACGAGGACATTAAGCTCTTGGTTAGAATTCTTGAGTTGAAAGAATTCGTTGTATTGGTTGATCGAGTACATAAAGTCGAGGAACTAAGTAAAGAGAAAAGACGTGTTGATTTTGAAGCTAGAGACTCGAGAAAGAGATCGAATGGGGAGTTATATCAGTTAGTATCAAAGAAATCAAAAGAATATCACAACCGTTCTACAACTTTTGTGGGTTATTCTAGTAGAGACAGAGGTACCCGATGCTCCAGCCCAAAACTGCAAGCTACATCTGTAGCAAGTGTGGGTAGTGTCAGAGATGTTTGGCCTGAGTGCAAGCACTATAAGAAACCAAATTGTGGCGAGTGTCGATTAAAGAACGGAGCTTGTTTCAAGTGTGGTTCCTTAGACCACTATCTTAGAGATTGCCCAAAGAAATCTGAGAAAGAGAAAGTTCAGACTACGAGGCCAAGCAACACTGCTGCGAGAGATAGACCACCTCCTAATCCAGAAAATGTCAGTGGTAGCCATGGTGTTACAAAAGATTCTACTGTGAAATGCAAGGCACGGGCACCAGCTAGGGCTTATGTTATTCGTGCACGATAGGATGCTTCTGCGCCAGATGTTATTACTGGCACTTTCTCTATTTTTGATACTAATATTACTGCTTTGATTGATCCGGGATCTACTCATTCATATGTGTGCACGAATTTAGCGTCTAGTAAGAATTTACCTGTTGAGTCCACTGAATTCGTGGTTAAAGTATCGAACCCCCTAGGTCCGTATGTACTAGTTGATAAAGTCTGCTAGAATTGTCCTTTAATGACTCAGGATTACAATTTTTCTACTGATTTGATGCTTTTACTGTATGATGAATTTATGTGATTTTGGGCATGGATTGACTAACTCTACACAACGCTATTGTAAATTATAGACGAAAGCTTATTATATTGAATGTCAGAACGATGAAACACTTCGTATTGAATCCGATAGTCCGAGTGGGTTGGCTATGGTCATATCAGCTATGTCGACACATAAATATGTTAGAAAAGGTTGCAATGCTTACCTTGCATATGTACTGGATACTAAAGTGTCTGAATCTAAGCTTGAGTCAGTGCCAGTGGTTTGCGATTATCCTGATGTATTTCCAGAAGAGTTGTCTGGTTTACCACCGATTAGAGAAGTTAAATTTGCTATTGAACTTGTATCGGGGACATCACCGATATCGATAGCACCTTACAGAATGAACCCTACTGAATTAAAAGAGTTGAAAGCACAGTTGTAAGAATTGACAGATAGGGGTTTTGCTTGACCCAATCTTTCACCTTGGGATGCATCGGTTCTGTTTGTTAAGAAAAAGGATGGATCGATGATATTGTGTATAAACTACCGTCAGCTCAACAAGGTTACAATCAAGAAAAAATATCCACTACCTCGTATTGACGATCTATTCGATCAGTTGAAAGGTGCCATAGTATTCTCGAATATTGATTTTCGTTTTGGTTACTATCAGCTACGGGTGAAAGATTCGAATGTATCGAAAACTTCATTTAGAACTAGGTATAGACAATACGAATTTCTTGTGATACCGTTTAGTTTAACAAACGCACCTACAGTATTTATGAATTTGATGAACAGAATCTTCAGACCATATTTAGACAGATTTGTTGTGGTATTTATTGATGACATTATGATATATTCATGAGACGAGTCCGAGCATGCTGAACATTTGAGAATTGTGTTGCAAACCTGCGTGATAAACAATTTCTTGCCAAATTTAGAAAATGAGAGTTTTGGCTCTAAGAAGTCAATTTTTTGGGACATATAGTATTGACTAAAGGCATCAGAGTTGACCCTAGTAAAATTTCAACAGTTGTTGATTAGAAACCACCGAGAAACGTATCTAAAGTCAGAAGTTTTCTGGGATTAGTTGGCTATTACTGAAGGTTCATCAAAGGGTTCTCAATGATATCTACACCGATGATACGACTTTTATAGAAAGATGTGAAATTTGAATGGTCCAAGAAATGTCAGCAAAGTTTCAATTAGTTGAAAGCACTATTGACCGAGGCACCAGTTTTGGTTCAGCCTGAACCTTGTAAAGAATTCATAATTTTTAGTGATGCTTATTTAAATGGTTTATGCTGTGTTTTGATGCAGGAAGGAAAAGTAACAGCTTATGCTTCCAGATAGTTAAAGTTGCATGAAAAGAACTATTCGACACATGACCCAGAATTGGCAGCTATTGTGTTTGCATTGAAAATTTGGCGACACCATTTGTTCAGTGAAAAATGTCATATATTTGTCGATCATAAAAGTTTAAAGTATCCAATGTTGCAAATGATTTGAATTTGAGACAGCGTAGGTGGCTCGAACTGTTAAAATATTATGAGTTGATCATTGATTATCATCAGGGAAAAGTGATTGTAGTTGCTGACGCTCTGAGTAGAAAATCTTTATTTGCTTTGCGAGCGATTAATACATGATTGAAATTGTTTGATGAGGGTTAGATCTTAGCCATGTTGAAAGCTAGACTGATGTTTTTCCAGTAGATCTGTAAAGCTCAGAAATGTGATGATGATTTGTTAACTAAACGGGCACAGTGTGAGTCGACTTCTGATTCAGAATTTCAGATAGGATCTGATGATTGTTTATTATTCAGAAGTAGAATTTGTGTACCGAAGAATTCAAAAATCATTCAAAAAATTTTACACGAAGCTCATAGTTAGACTCGTCCATGGTCGGGCGGCCTGCCTGCCACGACGGCCCGCCGAAATATGGGAGGGTTTGGGTAAAAATATAGGCCGAAATATGGGCTTGGGCAAAATTTTAGGCTGTTTAAAAATGGGCCGAGCCTCGCAAGATTTTTTGCCGGCCCTACCAAAAATATTAAATATATATTTTTTATTTTTAAAATGTAATAGTTTTTTTATTTTAAGTTTATTTATTTTAAGTTTATTTCGTTGTATTGGATTAGAGGTGTAATAGCAAATCAACTGTTTGGTTGAATGTAATGGAATAGAGGCGTAATAGTAATCTTGTGTTTGGTTGAATGGAATAGAGGTGTAATAGTATAATGGAAAAACTAAAATGACTAGAATACCCTTAGCATAAATTTGTTTTGGTAAATGATTATTGTTATTGTTATTTAAATTTTAATAAGATTATTATTATCAATAATAAATATTTTAATCATATTTAAACATAATTATTATTAAACCCATTTTAATTAAAATATATAATTTCATAAAATTCTTAATAATTAGCGTAAATTTGTTTTGGTAATTATTGTTATTGTTATTTAAATTTTAATAAGATTATTAATATCAATAATAAATAATTTAATCATATTTAAACATAATAATTATTAAATATATTATAATTAAAATATATAATTTAATAAAATTCTTAATAATTAATATTCTTATATGAATTTACTCAAATCATAATATATGATACTGTAAAATATAAATTAACATAATTATTATTAAATATATTATAATTAAAATATATAATTTAATAAAATTATTAATAATTAATATTCTTATATGAATTTACTCAAATCATAATATATGATACTATAAATGAAAATTTGAAATAATTAATATTAAATATATTTTATTTAAAATATATGATTTAATAAAATTTAAAATAATTATAACTAATAAATTATATTTTATGAATTTGTATAATTTAAAATAATAATTATTACATATAATTTAATAATTAATATTAAATTTCATAAAATTCTTGATAATAAATTTTCTTATATGAATTTATACAATTTAAAATAATTAATATTAAATATAATTTAACAGTTGATATATAATTTCATAAAATTCTTAATAATAAAATGTTCTTATATGAATTTACTAAAATCAATATATAACTTGAGAATTATATTCGCATAAACATAATTAACTTATATTAAGAAAAGGTTAGATGAAAATGAAATTGTACATCATAATCCATATGTTATATAGTTTTACAACATCAAAAGTTTGAACATTGATATTTAATGGTGAGAAAGAAATCTTCCGACCCATTCCAATCAGCAAATGAAGGTAAACTAAAGAAAACGATCATTTGAGTTGGATGATCGGGAATTTTACTCAAAGCATCATACCGCTGATCGTCGGTTAAACCTTCAATTGACCATAAGGCTGAATATAAATTTCAAGCTTTCTCTTCCATCTTTTCCTCTGACTTCTGCTGAACTACCACCTCGGAGGCCATAGTCCTACTGATTTGATCGCCAACGGCCTGGATTTTTTCCCCCAACAAAGTGGCAGCCTCCTCAAATGAAGAATACACATTATCACGAGCATCATATTTCTTCTTTCTCTTGTTTGAAGATGAGGAACCCCCTTGGTCTCTATCTCCTCGCGGATCTGTACCAGAAACATCCATGTCTTCTAAAGAGACGTCAGCTTCACAATCATAGAATGTGTTTCTCTCTTCATTCATATCTGTAGTACGTTCATCCTCAGCATGTATTTCTTCAAGAACATCAGCAGCTGTTTGAGCATCTTTCCCAGTCGCCCGATCTCTTGCGTATATCGCAGTAAGCTGGTTGTAGTAAGGGAAAGAACGATGTCTGAACTGAGAGGCTTCTTTATGACTCTAAAAAAAAATAAGGAAATCATATTAGTTATAAGTTTTGTAAAAAACAAATAAATACTTGAAATACATTTTACCTTTACATAGGATTCTAAATCGCATCTTCAAAGAACAACGAGTCATTTATGCTCGTCCCAACCAAAACCATGTTGTTTTGGCCATTAAGCATGTCGTGAGACGATCGACCATTCCTTTTAGGCACCTAATCCGAGATTCAATATTTGGTTTCGCCTTCAACATTGCTCTTGGTAAAGCCTTTTCTAGCATTTTCTCTAGCTCGTTCAAATAACCGGCTTTGAACCCTAGACGACATTAAATGTTCCTACATTGTGCAAATCCACCATGCAAGAAACCAAGGTGCATCCTCTTCGAACCCATTTTCTTTTGCTTCCTCGAGAAGCTTGAGAAGAAGCACCGTTGGTGGAACACCGACATATTGTTCTTAAGAAAAAAACAAATTAACATTATTTACTATTTTGAATATCATGAATCAAAAGGTGAACAGTTTATAATATTATATCGGTAGTTCAATACTAAATTTAAATTTATAACACATGTGAATGAAAAGATAATTAAATTATAATTCAACAAAGTTTAGTACAATACAGAATTTTAATCAAAGACCACCAAAGTTTCATAAACTAGATACATAAAATAACATCAACAAATCAATTCAAACTCAATTTGTCCCTAAACCTAACTAATTTCTAGATGCTTGCCATTCATCGAACATTTGGTTGGCTAGTTCCATCCTCCAAGTAGCCCAAGCATCCGATGGATGAATATTTGTGATATTCGGTTCATCGTCATCCACCACATTAGTAGGTAATCCTTCTCCCACTTCCGCTTCGATGGGATCAATACTCATATGGGTTCGAATAAAATTATGGAGCAAACAACATGCAATAATAATTCTATTGTGCACCCTTACAGGATAAAACGATGGACTCCTAAGTATTCCCCATCTAAGTTTTAATAAGCCAAAGCATCTTTCAATGACATTACGTGCTGAGGCATGTTTCATATTAAAAAACTCTTGCGGAGAACTTGGCTGATAACCCTGACGCCTCTCGTTCAGATGATATCGCTGTCCTCTAAATGTTGCAAGAAATCCCTCATAATTTTTATAAAAATGATTAATTCAGCAAACAAAGTTTCATAGTATAATTAAAATAATTCAAATTCCTCTAATTATACACTGTACCATGAGGAACTTTTAGTCCATGCCTTCTACTAATGGCATCTCGAAACACCCGTCCATCGGCAACTGAACCTTCCCAACCAGGAAGAACATAAACAAATTGCATCTCAGGTGTACAAACACCTAGCATATTTGTTGCTATGTCACCTTTTCAGGTTCGATATCTAGGTTTATCAACTGTTGGCACCCTAATCTTGATGTGGGTTCCATCAAGAGCACCTAAGCAATTCTATTTCACATGATATAAAACCTTGAGTTAGAATACTAATTTAAATCTAAGTCAACTCAATGTTGTACAAGCTATATATAAAACTCAGTCTAATACCTTAAACCATTTCCACCTTGTGTCAGAAGACTCGGATGTAATTGGCTCCGGCTTTTTAAATAAGACATCTTGTAAGCGTATGACAGCATTTAAAACACTATGAAATGCTCTGCTTACAGTTTCCCCGGACCTTCTAAAGTGATGCTTGATAACTCGATTTTTAAGGTGATGGGAGATGATATGTAAAAACATTGCTACTTGCTCATCAACAAGCATGAACCTTGACGACTTCAATCCCCCTATCGATTCTAACATCTCACATAGTTTAAAAAAGGTAGTTCTATTCATCCTAACTTGTTCAATACAAGTCTCGTCACTAGCATATACAAGCCTCTTCACATAATCCCGTTGTGCATAAAAATCTACGGTATAGGACCTAATCATTGGTCTATAAGTATGTAGGCTAAGGCTGGCACCCATTCTAAATAAGAACCAAATCGCGATTCTACAGATTTCCAACCAAATTGTCAATGCAGCACCGATTCTTTTACGCCTCACACTTTGTGCAATTAAGGGCAAACGAGCCATTACTGCACCATATTAAAATTAGAACTCAGTATCAATCCCCTCACACTTTAGAGATGCAAATTTATTACAATAAATATCGTATAAGATATCTTTTTCAATTAATAAAATAGATAATTCATTCAATTTTTGTTGAGATATTGTTAATCTTCAGTAAGATTTTATCAATTGTTGAGATATTGTTGAGATATTGTCATTTTATAATTTGATAATTTATTTGAAAATAATATTATAATCAATTTGAATTAAATAAGGAATTTGAATATTATTAATTTAATAACAATTATATAAGCATCGAAATTGGAACTTGATTGATTGTTTATATAAGTACCGAATTATATTTTAATTAAAATATGAAGATTTAATCTTAAATTTGGATATTATATAAGCATCGAAATTGGAACTTGATTGATTGTTTATATAAGTACCGAATTATATTTTAATTAAAATATGAAGATTTAATCTTAAATTTGGATATTATATAAGCATCGAAATTGGAACTTGATTGATTGTTTATATAAGTACCGAATTATATTTTAATTAAAATATGCGATTTAATCTTAAATTTGGATATTATATAAGCATCGAAATTGGAACTTGATTGATTGTTTATATATAATTTAAAAATAGAGATTATTATATAAAAAAGCCTTGTAAATTAATTCAATAATTATTTGAGTCTTTAATAAGACATTACCAGAATTATATTCTATCCAATAATTGAAGCGGAGTGTATTGAAGGATGTTTTATTAGATGGGGCTATCGAAGTAGGCTTTCTTATTTCTTCTAAGGGAGCTTATAATCTTAGAACCATGGAAGAATGATTGAAATGACAATAGGTAATTATTTTGGTAACTTGGAGTGCTGCTGGTTTTATGTTCTGGTAATGTAATTTTTTATGGTAGAGTTAACAATCTTGCCAGTATCATATTAGAGAGAATTAAGTTAAAAGGCTCATAGTTCTTCAATACTAATCTCAGTAACAGTAAAAAAAATCAAATAATTTAATTGCAAAAAAACTTACAGTGACTCAGTGAGTACAAGAGGCTTAGTTATGGGTGGAGCAAGCAAGCCAAGGGACTAAGGGAGTAGTGCTAGTGGCCGGAGGCGAAGCAAGCAAGGGAGGTTGGGACTAAGAGGTGAAAATAAAAATACAATTTCAATAAAAATACAATTTCAATAATAAAAAAAGAAGAAGAAAAAGTAAAGCAATACGTTTGAAGAAGTAAAACAACATGCCCATAACATAACGAATAAGAAACACATAAATAACATAACCCAACAAAGAAGAAAAAGCTAAATAGGAATATTTCATGATGTGTCATAGGAGATGACTAGCACTTCGAATTTAAAGGGGATATTAAATGACAACAATTCACCATTCACTTTAGCATACTTTAAATGACAACAAAATCAGTCGCTCGCAAAATAAAACCAATCAAATGCATTGCAAATAACTTCAATTAACACCAAGTGCTTTCTTTTACACAACAAATCAATAAGAACAACAGAAGAACATATGCAACCCCAAATCCCCCTTAAAAACGCATCTTTTCCTTTGATTAATTAATGCTTTTAACAATTTAAACCCAAAATGAAACAACTTCCAATTCCCTGTTAGAACGAACCAACAAAGCCTATATACTTAATTATGAAGTAAAGAAAAAAAAAAGAAATCACCCACTAATAAAAAACATAAAGGTCTTTTTTTTTAAAATGGTGCAATATAAAACCATAAGAGCTAAAAACCTCAGTAAATGAATGATATTAAGTTATTAACATACAAGGAATTAGAGACTAGAAACTCAATCACTGGAACCAGTGTGCATATTTCTCTTTCCCTCCACCTCTCTCAAACTCACTAAGGAATGCATATTTTCTCGCCTGCACGATCCCATTATCATTATGCAACATATATATATATATATATATATATAAACCTCACTACCAACTAAAATTGAAAAGAGCACAGAACAACATATGTATATCGACTCTCCTACACATTTTCTGCCAAAAAAAGGCATTTTTATGATATCAACAGTGTGCAAACCAAATTTATTTTAGTAACTTTACATGATATCATAGGTTTCTACATGTTCCTGTGGCTGGTTAAACTATTTGTTTCAAAGAAAAGTTATTTCCTTTTGCTTAGAGTTGAAACGCAAAAAAGGGCAACTAATAAATGTATGTCCTAATTTCATCGGAGGAAATTTTGACAATGTTTCAGGACAGACATGCCTATGAAAAACAAACATAGGCAAAAAATACAGCTGAATAAATGCAAATTATCAATTCTTTGTCTCAATCAATTGGGGCATGATCCAGAATTGAAAACCAATAAAGCACATATTTGAATCAACATGCAGTGGCATCTATGCCAACACTTCATAACCACTCAACCACTCAACCATTTTGCTTATATCTAATGAAAATGCTAATCACCTCGAGACAATGGATTGAAAGAATAACATCATGAAAACAAATGCAAAACCAACCTTGCAAATCAAAAGGTCTTCGTCTTTAAAGAATTTTCCTTCTAGCTCCTCCCGAAAGGAAATAAGATAACTTTCTCACACCTGCACTGTAAGGTAAACAAGAAGGCAATAAAATTAAGAGAAAAGCAACGTCTTAAAGACGAGTCATATAGCAATGAAGAGGCCCATAAGTGAAAGGGAGCAAAAGAGAAAATGGGATATTAAACACGTAAGAAAGGCATGGAATTATTTTACATGCTTTCGGTCATAAATTATATTGCTAAAAATGCGTAGAAAGTACAAGAATAAAGTATAAATTCAAAAGTTCCATTTATAAATGTGAAACCGAAACCGTAATGATCAAGTAATCCTTTAATAGTATGTTTGTGCGATATTGTTTCCTAAGCTAGAGAAGTTGAAACTATCCTCAATTGGCATTGAAAGAATATGGCTTCCCCAAGCATTTTGCTCAACTCAAAATTTGACAAGCTTGATCATTGAGGGTTGCGTCCACATAAAGCATGTGGTATCCGACTCCATGATTAAATATTTGCAGCAGCTCAAATGCTTGGATGTAAGTGAATGCAAATGCATGCAGGAGATAATATCAATGGAGAAGCAGATCGAAGAAGCATTCTAAAACAGAGGATTAATTTGCTTCCCTCGATTGAACTCCCTCAAATTGAAAGATCTTCAGAAACTCATTGGATTTTTCCATGAAGATTATATTGTTGACCTCCCAGCCTTAAAGATTCTTGAGATAGAAAACAGTCCGGACTTGAAGGCATTCATCCATAAATCTATCGACAAAGATAACCCTCTTGGTGGAGTTTTGTTCAACGAAAAGGTACTGCTTTTTAACGCAGTTGAATTGTACCTTATTTCCATTTTTCTTGTTATAATTAACTCTTCTAATCATTTCTTCCACGTACATGAATACCGACATCAACTATATTACTTCATTAAATTCACCATCTCTAAACAACATAAATTCAAGGATTAACTAAACATAACAATAAAAATAATTCAAAACCCCAAAAGAACAAATCTTGCAGAGACCCAAAATTAAAAAAAAAAAGGAAACATGATTACATATGGCTTGTAAATTGAAGGTTTAGTTGACCTGAATGAATATGGATTTCCTTTGAAATAAATTGAAGCCTTGAGTGGAGCCTGGAAAGAAGCAGAAATGGCGATAACTAGGCGCAGGCAAGGCAACCAAGAAGAGGAATAAATTAGGAGGAATGGAAAGCTTAAAAACCCAAAACACTAACCTATAAATGACCAAAAACCGCACAAGGCGATGAAGAAGAAGTCAGAATCGTAAAAGGGAAACCGATTACATGCAGAATCAGCAGAGTGAAACAAATCTGGAGGGGATTAACTTACTAACAAGGAAATTAGCAGAGGCTAGAAGGAACAGAAGAGAAACGGGGAAGCAGATGGGAGGGTATAATAGGGATGGTAAACCTATGCGGCGCCTAATCTGAGCAAATGGGGTGTATTAGAAATCGGTGGATTTCATCGATTAGGTTAGTATTGTATTACAGGCGTAATAGAAAAACCATGAACCAAACAACGGCATAGAGGCGTCTTAAGTGGGCCCCACCGATTATAGCCAATACACCCAACCAAACATGTTGTAATAATAAAACATCAAGTTTGTTTTATTAATCAAATGTTAGATTTTGTTACAACAATTAATACAATTAATACAATTAATAATTTGATAAATTTACTAATCAAATGTTAGATTTTATTACAACAATTAATACAATTAATACAATTAATAATTTGATAAATTTACTAATCAAATGTTAGATTTTATTACAACAATTAATACAATTAACAATTAATAATTTGATAATTTTACTAACAATTAATTTTAATAACAATTAGTTTTAATTTTATTAAAAAAATAATTTTAATTTTAATTAAAAACGAAATTTGGTCGGGGTGCTCAAGCCCCATATTTTTTCTTCGAGAGGCTGGGCAAAATCTCAGCCCATATTTGGCCGGGCCTGCCTAGTAAACAGGCTGAAATTTTTGTAAGTCTGCCCGAACCCGCCCGCCCGCCCATGGACAGGTCTACTCATAGTAGTAGCTTATATATTCACCCGGGAAGTAATCAGATGTACGATGATTTGAAACAGATGTACTAGTGGCCAGGAATGAAACGTAAGATATCTGGCTTTGTATCTAAACGCTTAGTATGTCAGCAAGTTAAAGCTGAACATCAAGTACCATCTGGATTGTTACAGCCAGTGATGGTACTAGAGTGGAAATGAGATTGAGTTATTATGGACTTTTAACGAGTTTACCCTTATCTTCGAGAAAGAAAAATGTCATTTGGGTTATCGTTGATCGTTTGACAAGGTTTGCACATTTTATTTCGGTACATACAGATTTGTCCCTAGACAAATTAGCTAAGGTATATGTTTCTGAGATTGTCAAATTACACAGAGTGCCAGTCTCCATTATTTCAGATAGAGATCCGCGGTTTACATCATGATTTTGGAAAAAGTTACAGGAAGCTCTTGGTACACGGTTGCATTTTAGCACTTTATTTTATCCTCAGATCGATGGTCAATCCGAAAGAATAATTCAGATTCTCGAAGATATGTTTCGTTACTATGTATTAGTGTTTGAAAGCAATTAGGAGAAATATCTACAGTTGATTGAATTTGCGTACAACAATAGTTTTCAATCGAGCATAAAGATGACACCGTATGAGGCTCTGTATGGTCGTAAATGCCAAACTCCATTATACTAGATCGAGCTTAATGAGAAAAATATACACCGGGTTGATTTGATTTGGAAAACTAAAGAAAAAGTAAAAGTGATCTGAGATAGTTTGAAAGTAGCTTCAGATCGTCAGAAATTATACGCGGATCTTAAGCGTAAAGACATATAATTTCAAGTTGGTGACAAAGTATTCTTGAAAGTATCACCTGGGAAGAATGTTCTTGAATTCGGTCGCAAAGGAAATTTAAGTCTGCAATTTATTGGGCGGTATGAGATTACTGAAAGAATCGGACTTGTTGCGTATCAATTAGCTTTATCGTCAGAACTAGAAAAGATTCATAGTGTCTTTCGTGTGTCTATGTTACGATAGCACCGATCTGACCCTTCACATGTTATCTCTCCGACGGATGTTGAGATCCAATCTGATATGTCGTACAGTGAGAAACCAATCAGAATTCTGGCACGAGAGGTGTAAGATTGAGAAACAAGAACATAGCTTTAGTAAAAGTTCTCCGGCAACAGCATGATATAGAAGAAGCCACTTGGGAACCTGAGGAAGCTATGAAAAAACAATATTCGAATCTCTTTTTTGGTAAGATTTTCGGGGACAAAAATCCCTTTGGGGGGAGAGTTGTAATAGCCCGTTTCAGTGAAATCGAAACAGTGATTTCGGGACCAAAAATTTGAAGTCAAAAAATTTATTTTTATTATTTTATTGGCTACAACATGATAGTACTACTGCATAAAAATTTCTTTACGAAATTTTACCGTTTATATGCTCAATTTGATAAAAAGAACTAAATCGCGTAAAGTGCAAAAGTTGAGATCTAATAGCTAAAGGGATTTAATAGCTATAATATTAAATGGTTAGAGGATTTATGTTGTAATTATACCATGATTATAATGAGTGGACAATTATGGACATTATATATGTTGTTTTTAAATGTTAATAAAAAGGTTAATTGTGTAATTTAGTATATAATGTTAATTAAACTAAAGAAAAGACAAAATATCATTTTTTTTTGTTCATCTTCAACCAAAGTAAGCTAGGAAAAGCACCATTTTGGATGCTTTGAAGTTTCGGCTAGCTTGGTACATGCATGTGTTCATTTTTTAGATGAAGACAGACCTCGTACGATTTTAGATCAAGGCATATCCAAAGAAGTTCGACAAATCCCAAGTCCCGTTTGAAGCTTAGGAATCTGTAGGATACAAATGAAATGTCATTAGGGTTACATAATTTGGTTGAGGTCCTACATTTGTTACGGATACTCCACAGCTCGTGAGAGCATACCGATTTATAGCTCGTGAGAGCATATTGATCTACAACTCGAGTGAGCATACTGATTCACAGCTCGTATGAGCATACATGTACATGAATTGACGGATTACAGGTATATGAGCTAGTATACTATGTGTGAGCTATCCCGGGTATCCAACTGTATTCTAAACGGTTCAACGGGCAATGTTCTGTTACGAAATGATAAGAGTTCGATACGAACTATTACAAGTATACATGTGAATTACATGAAATTGTGGTTATAAAATATATGGAAAAATGAAATGGATGATACATGTATATGGAAATTGATCAATGGTTATGTTCATCTATGATTATTGGCTTATAAGTGTATTTACATGGCTAACATGGTTGATGTATGCATTTGGCCAAATTGTGTTGGGATATGCTTGTTTGCTTACCTATTATATGACTAAATGGTAAGTTATATTCTACATTATACGAACTTACTAAGCTTAAATGTTTACTCTGTGTTATTTTTCGTGTTTTATACTGAGTAGGAAGCACACTCGGATTGAAAGCTTGTCGGAGCTATATCACACTATCTATCGGCTCTTTTGGTACTTTTGGATGTTTAATTTTGGTTATAATGGCATGTATAGGTATTTTGGCTAATGTGGCCATGTATTTTGGGTTGTTTAACGACCATTTGTTTGGCTTGTGTTTTGCCGCTTTGATGATGGTATTGGTTTAGTATATGACATGTAAATATTAGTTTTCTAATGGTTGATGTTTAGAATTATTATGAAATGGCACTTGGTTTGAATGGCTTATATGGTTTTAGATGCTAGTTGTTGAATGACATGATTACTACCATTTGGTATATTTTGGCAAGTAAGTTCCATGTTATGTATTAGGGCAAACATGCTTATAAATTAGTTGATTAATTGGCTAAAAACGAATACATAGTTGTACATGTTTATTTATTGTCATTTGAGGTGCTAAGGGCATATTGGTTGTATGTGATCATACCATTTTTATAAGGCTAGAATATCCATGATTTTAGTGCCATATTATGGCTTGTATATATGCGCATTTGTGGTTGAAGGTATATGCCAATATAGGTGAGAAAAAAAGCTTGTAAAGTGGCCTATTTTTGTCCACACGGACAGAGACACGGGCATGTGCCTCAGCCGTGTGTGACACATGACCAGGTGACACTACTGTGTGTCCCCTATAGCTTTTATAGGGTTGCAAGTCAGGCTATTACATAGCCTAGCACAAAGCTTGTCACACGGGCGTGTGGCTTGGCCGTGTGACCCAAGTCAGTGAGTTACACAGGCACAGACATGGGCTAGGACATGGCAGTGTATCCCTATTTCGAATGTCCACACGACCTGAGACACGGGCGTGTCTCTTGGCCGTGTGACCCCTACAGTGTTAAAAATTTTCCTTGTTTCCTGAAAAATTTTATTAGTTTTTGATTTAGTCCTAAATTGTTTCTAGCGTCTATTTAGGGTCTCGAGGGCTTGTATAAGGGACAATATGTATGTTTTGACTTGATTTCATTATATTTATTGAAATGATATGAAATGTTTGAAATATTTGTCCATTTGAATTGTAAATTCCGGTAATGCTCCGTAACCGTGTTCCGGTGACGGATATGGGTTGAGGTGTTACATTTCCCTTTTCAAACATAATCTTCAATTATAATATCATTACAACTTAATCCATTTCATCATTAAACATTTACTAACCAATAAACTCAAATAAAAAATGTATATAGATAAATCTTTAATTTACAATAACACCACTAATCAATTTAATCACTGGTTAACTTACCTAATTAAAAACAGCTATGAACGCGGCACTGTGTTTACCTCGCTAACTTTCTTTTTCCATGATTATTGTCCGGTTGATTCGTTTCATGATCTAAATAATAATTTTTAACTCATTTAATCAATTAAAACAACTTAAAGAATTAAACTTATGCATATAAACCCTTTTATTATCATTTTATAGAATTACCCCAAAACTTTACTTTTTATGCAATATAGTCCCTAAACCCAAAACTTTCAAATTGAACACAATTAATCCCAAACCATGATAGCCGAATTTCTAACCTCTGTACAACACAATTAATCACTATTTTAACAATTTAGTCCTTAAACTTTAAAATCAGTCAAAACTATTTTACAAATTATTCCTATTTAGCTATGACGCTTATAAATCTATCATCAAACTTCAAAACCATCTCAAACTCATCAATGACATAACTCAAAACGTTTAATATTTTTATGAATAAGTCCCTGGGTTAGCTAGATTAAGCTACAAAGATTTCAAAAAAAACATAAAATTTATTAAAAACAGATGAAAAATACGTATCATGCATGCAATTTAAAAATTGGCTGAAACTTCTCTTATTCATCCGTGGAGTATTCGATTTTGAAAAACAGAAAACAAGAAAGAAGATTTTTTTCATCTTTTACTTAATTTTTACTTATTTATCAAATTACCATTTTAACCATTAAATTAACAAAAAAATTACTATTATGCCAAACCAAACAGTCCACCCACTACAAAAGATGGCTAACTACCAATGAAAATAATCTAATCATGCTTATATAATCATTTAAATCCTTTAGATTAATAACGATTAACTTTTAAAACTTTTACGATTTAGTCTTTTTATTTAATTAACTATTTAAACGTTAAAATTTTTGGACCAAATTTCAATATACCTATATACTCACTTTGTAAATATTTAATAGAATATTTACGAGCTTGATTTATAGAAATGAGGTCCTAATAGCTCATTTTCCAAAACCACTAGTACTTAACATTCGTTCAATTAGCAAAAATTAACAAATCAAAATCTAATATAATGTTATATTTGACTCGTAAATATTAAATAATAATATTTACGGACTCACTCATCGAACTTGTGGTTGGTCCCAAAACTATTGTTTCCTACACCACTAAAAAATAGGTTGTTACATTATCGGTGCCATCTATTTATAGGGAGAGAAGGTAGAACCCTTGTTGAATTGTAGAAGTTTATTTCTACTAGAAAAATGAGCTCCCAGTCCAACTAGGAGAATAGGGGGCGACAACCCTAGTTAATAACATTGGGGTTTGTCGTCCCACCCTTTTACATAAGGGGCTTTTAGGCCTCTTCCATATTAAGTCCAATTACAAGTACTTCCCGAGCTTTTAACTTAATACTTTATAATTTGGTCCAACCTAATACTTGTTTTTCTATTTCCCCAAAAAAAAATCCACAATATGTTCCCAATTAAATGATTTTCTCAACCAAATTCTAATTCCGTTAAAATCATGACGGCTTTACCGTAAAAGAATATATAAGAAAATAATTTTAATATTTTTGCATTCAACAGTTCACTATGATCAAATGATTTATTTCCATTTTCGGACTTCATTTAATTCGAAAAACATAAATCTATTTTTTAGGTCATTTTCATTTTCATGAAAAACAAATTCATTTCCGAATGATTCTATTTCCCCATTTTCATTTTCATTTTGGAGAAAACCTTAAGCATTTCCAAATGTTTCCCATTTCTCCGTTTTCATCATTTCTATCATTTGATTCAACATGCAATTCATTCCTAGTTTCAACGAGCTAACAAGGGGACCAATTGGACATATGCAATTGAGGCTCAAATGATTTATAATTAAGTTCCAGCTTTTACCTATTAATTATAAACTCATTTGTTCACGAAGTAATTCCACTATAGTATCATGACTGAGCTCTCCCCAACGACATACCACTACGAAAGCAACTCAATCAGTGCTTGTCCAATGACTTGTTATAAATGTGTTACACTCATAGGATATCCTTAATCTCATTAGGATAATATTTGTTCTCCCAATATGATCCTATTTGATCTCATGGTAACCGTTGCATCTTCCTCTATGAAAAGTTAAATGCATATGGGGGGAAGCACAACTAGGGGATTAGTTTATTCCATTAAGTAGACATTAAATGCATTCTACTAATTCAACTAGGCTTTCACTTCCTCTCCCTATAATAGATGGCACCGGTATGTTAGGAAATGTGCCTATATTGTAGTAAACGTGTAACTATTTTCTATTTATTTGAACGATGAATAAATAAATAAATTTAATTTCACATTTCACTATATGTCTTTTGTATTTATATCTTTTATATTTTGCATGCATTGTAAAGAACGTTTACATTGCAAGAATGACAACTTACTTCAGTAGATAATCTAAATGAGTCTGTAGTCCCGTAAAAGAATCAAAGTGAGCATTTGATTTAAATACTGAGAAGAATTATTATGTCATCTACAATTTCAATTAGAGAGATGGCTAGTCTTGGCTACTGGAGCAGTTGACTCCACGAGTAGAGACATAAATGTATTCATTGGTAGAATAATACATTGGACTAGATCCAAGATGAATTAATTCTGAATTTGTTTGTGAATTAATTCATTTGTGAAGTTTATGATGTGATTTACCTAAATCCTGAGTTAGTCACTGACCATGCGTATGCAACTCATGTGCTTTGATATAGGTGGAGGCTTAATCTCTAAATATGATCGAGCTCATAGTCGGTATGTTGGGTGCATGACTTATGTATGGCATGACTTTACTAGCAACAGTGGAATTCATAGCTCAATAAAGAGTTAATGATATCTTTTCATTGGCATTGTGTGGATTGATAACTATGGAATGTGGCCACGAGTTGCTTATTCCTAAATGAACAATTTATCACAATCATTTGTTGACAGGGGTCATATTAATCATTAAGAAGACACAATGGTGTGAATGAGATAAAATAAGATTGTATTAAGTGAACAAATTTAACTTAAAGGAATCAAGGACATCATATGAGAGTAACACACACATGACGAGGTCATTGGACAAAATAGTTGGATGAATTACTTTTGTGAAGAGTATACAATAAAGTTTTTTCAATCATGGTTTTTCTTGTGGACAGACTCCATGATTAAGTAAGTGTCAATTATCGAAACGATGCTTTTGGACATAATTGCAATCACTAGAGCCTAATTGTATATGTTCGATTGGTCCCTCCGCTAGCTCAACAAAAGCTCGATCGAACTGCATTTGAATCAGAAAAAAATTCTATGACTTTGGGAATAATTTAATTAAGTCGATTTATTCGATGTGAAATTAAATTAGGTGGTTGTGAGAATTATTCAACTAGAGAATTTGATTAAAGAATTTTCTTGAAAAATTAATTTGAAAAATCAAAGCGATTTTCGAAAAAATTAATTTTGATCAAGTAAAGTTAAATTAATCAATTTAATTAAAATTAATATAATATTTTTAGAAATTAATTTTCAAGTCAGACAATTGACTGAATGGGTAATTAAACTTAAAAATTGGACTTGAGATCGTAAATTGAGCCCGAGAGCCTAAAATCAAGACCAAGACTCAAAAACTGATCGAACCAGGGCCGATATCTAAAATAAAGCCGACGGTCCAACTGGTGGCTAGATCGGACCGATTGGGTCATCATTAACTCGGATCAAATCAGTAGTAGTCGAACCAGTTCAGGGTGCCGTAAGGGTGTTGCTCTTGCATCACTGGACAAGGCGGTGTTGGTGGCTGTGACAGCGATCTAGGGCGATTGGTCGTCGGTGGTTGAGCAGTGGAAGAGTTATACTCCTACTAAGATTTTACTAGAAAATTTAATTTCAGATTAATTATTCTAAAAATAATATTATTTTAATAGTTTAATATTAAATTAAATTTAATACTTACCTTAATAGTCTTTTATTAATTTAATATTAAAGTGATTAAGTTTAATCATAGTTGAACTCTCTACACTCTCCCTATATAAAGAGAGCCTTGGGTCATCATTTACACATACTTGAATTCAAGAGAAAGTTGTAGAGAGAAAATTATCTGAAGAGATTATTCCAGAAAATTTATAGAGATATTTTTCTGATTTATAACTTGACCCAAAAGTTTAGAAAAAATGTAAAATTACCCTACTGGTAATATTTGTGAAATTTTTTTGATTCGAAGCGAGCCCACACGCGGCAGACGTGAACTTAAGGATAGCGAAGAAGACTACTCAGTCGAAGTGTTCATCCTAGACGAATTGAAAATGTACAATTTTGATTAAGTGTTTATTTACCTTAGATATCCCAACCAACATGTTGTTTTGGAAAAAAAATTAACATTATGGCTTTTTTTCTAAATTTATTTTCCGCTGCATTTTCCAAACCGATTTTTCCAACACGATAAGGTTAAAGATACAATAAGTTATGCACAGCTTTTAAATATTATTATTTTGTACGAAAATAGTGAGAATTTGTTTGTAAGTATAAATTCTATTTTTCGAAAATAGAAATTCTACCGATTTTTATTGAGAGAGTGATTTACTTTCCCACTGAAAGTGAAGAAAATATTTCTAGTTTATGTTTGATTCAATTTTGTTTGAGCACACACTCGAAGCAATTCGTAGTACAAGAATAGCGAAAAAGGTCATTTTTTGTAAACTCGAGAACGTCTAGGATCCACCTAGTCTAGAACACAGGCACAATTTCGGGAAAAAATTATTGCTATAAATATAAAAAAAACTAGCTCAATTTTCATAATTTTTTCCAACGACCCGGATTTTTTCCAACGCTTTATCTTATTGATGTTGCAACTCTTGCTTCACCCAAGGCTTTCACCCATTCATAAAGGAGGAAAATGCCTCATTTTCATCTAAATAAAAAATTTGGAGCATCAGTTTGCTAAACTCCTTAACATACTCCCTATTTGTGGCTTGTTATGTAAGCTGACACAACTTAGCCCGAGCCTCATCCTCGGCATACTCTGGGTAAAATTGCCCCTTGATTTTCGTTTAGAACACCTCCCAAGTCCTAATTAGGGCTCTACCTCGTTTGTCATTTGTGGACTTACGACGCCACCATAACAGAACGGTATTAGTGAAATACATAACAGCAATATTTAACTCAGTAGCATTATCCATGATGCCTTTGACACGGAAGTATTGCTCCACTCTCTATAAAAAGTTCATATCCTTTGCGAACCATATCCCATTAAACTTTTTCAGCTTAGGGACATCTACCTTAGGCTTGAGTGCTGCAACGAACACCCCATTACCCAAAGTAGCTTTCTAAATAATGAGCTCCACCTTGATATCCTCAGTTTGATCTTTCAAATATGTCACTATGGCCTTGAGAGCATCATCCCTCACTTTTAGCTTATCCATACTGAAATTCAAAACCCCTTGCGTCGCTTCCACATTGGAACCAAAAGCCTCCGCCACATATTCCCTAAGCTACTCCCTCATTGAGTCCAACTGATCGATGTGTCCCATAACTCCCGCAACTGTTTCCTGGATTCTTCAAAATCTATCACTGGACCTCAACTTGTCACCCTTGGATTCTTCAAAATCTATCACTGGACCTTTCAAAGCCGATAGCACATCCCTTTATCTGCTAGCTTTCCTGCCTCCACTTGCTCATTCACTCTTTTCGTCATCTCAACCAACACCTTCAAACTTTAGCTATGATATCAACTATCACGGGTTAGAACTTTAGTTTGAAAAACTACGTAACCTTAGGCAATTTCTTTGTTTCAAATCTACCTAAGTTGGCCTTACTCTCAAAAATGAATATTTACAAAGAAAATTCTCTAAGGCAGTGAAATAAAGTGAAAGTAAACTCAAAAGAAAAAAAAACTCAAAGAGAACAGAAAAGCCATAAGAAAGCAATGCACACAAGGCATTTGAGTAAATGCTCTCAAATATATTTAATAACTATGAATGAGATGATTACAAATTATGGGGAAACCCCTTATTTATAGTTAAAACTCCCTCAGACCCAACAATATAATTTAAATTACATTGACGTTCAGGATTAACGCCTATCTATAATATGAGAGTCCCAAGGGATTTAAACACTTATACAATCTTAACCCTTAGGATTAAAAATATTCACCTTGGTAAAATATAAATTACTAGAGTTTCATTGAGCAACCAAGGTTTCATGTAGATGACCTTCTCCATAGGTTCCACGAATCGGGCCAGTTCAAGTAGATCAAATTAGCCCATTTAATTAATTGACCTCCATGAAACGTTATGTATGCATTCATCATGGGCTTTGATCTATTTTATGTTCTTGTGAGTTGGCCATTGTCTTATTTCAGTGACCTCCATTTTTCAATGATTTTTATGTTCTTTCCCTTATGAGAAAAGGACATTTTAGAGTTTGCTTTGACATTATTTTCTTCCATTTCACTATTTGACATGTGTTTCCAATTTTAGTGATAGATCGATTTGTTAGAACAAGCAAGGGTTTGTGAAAAAAAGCACAAGTTATTATGCTATTGGAATCAACATAAAAAAAGCACAAGTTATTATGCTATTGGAATCAACATACTGGTGTCATGGGTCTAGAACTTTAGTCTTGTAAACAACACAGTCTTAAGCGAATTCCTTTGTGATTTGTCGTAATTTGAAACGTCAAATTAAGTTTTGAGGAGCTTATTCCTAAGCAATTTAAATTTCTTTTATATGTTTTTGTCAATTTTTAACTTTAAGCATTAAGAAATGTTTTTGCTTAACTTTACACCCTTTTGAGATCCAAATTGGCCAAACGGTGCCTCGGGGGACCTAATGATGTGATTGAGTTTGTGTAGGGAGACGTTGATGGCTCAAACTTGATGAGAACATCATTTAAAGTGGGTATCGCAATACCAAGGCCATAAAAGTCGTGATATCTCTAAAATTATTAAAGTGAAGAAAATTAAAGCCAACTCCAGTGGTATTGCGACACGGAGGAATAACTATTGCAACATCGAGACCCCCAAGACCCTAATTCCGCTACTATGTTGAGTATCGCAACATTCCTGGGTATCACAATACCACTATCTGACGACGAAAAAATTTACTGTTGGGATAGTTTTTGTCCAACACCAATCCTAATCAAAATATAACGTCCAAGGGCATTTTGGTCCAAAATGTTAGGTTGTAATAAGATGTTAAAAGCCACTTGTAATTAAAAACTAAATGAGGTTTGTTAGCTTTACTTTCTTATAGTCTTTTTAGCTTTCTAGTTATCTTCTTCTTCATTTTTCTAGGGTTTAGTTTCAACTTTTGTGGTTTTAGCTGTGTAAGTTGGTAGTTAGTTTTTATTGTAGTTTTGTCTTAATTGCTATTTAGTAATCAAAACTCTCTTTGTCTTTTTATTTTAATCTATAACATTTAATATAGCTCAACTTTATTTCCATTTTTTCTTAGTTAAAAATATGAACTTTCATGATATTTTCCACCTCCATTGTTGCCACCTTCATTATCCTCAAGTAACCATCAAGAAATCACTAAGATTCTTTCAACCCTATTCCTTATGTTTATTTTAATGTATGCTTTAAATGTTAGTTGGACTCAGTGTTAGAAGTCATCCTAGAGAGCATATTCCAGTGGAAAAGTGTGTAGAGCCGGATAATCTGAATCGAGAAGGATGTCCCCTATACAAGTGTTGAACTTGAAAACTTTAAGGTTGATTTTCAATAAGAGATAGAGATTGGAGAATTGAGTGGAGTGTTAGGTATTATTGATGAAATCTCTGATCCTATTACCATAAGCGTGGAGGAGCCACCAAACTTTTTGGAAACTTTAGAAGAAATTCCACAACAAGAAACGACCAAATATGTGCTCCAAAAGAATTATATTCAAATTGTGTTGAGAATTCGAAAGAAATTGAGTTGTGGTTTTGAAATTGATAGTTCTTCGAAAGGTTCAATGAAATGGATTCGATTTTAGTGAAAAGTGGTCCATAATGTGCATGTTAAAATGATCTAAAATAACACGAGAAATTTTATCTTAGGGGCATGAACGATTTCCCGAGTACTACTTTTTAAACTTGCCTTTGTGAAATTTATCACTATAGTAAATAATTAAATTAATGGAGATGAATCTCTAGTTACATTTGTTTAGTTTGCAAACTTATTTTATGCTTAGAATTTGGACTTAGTATGTATTTTGTGTGTATAGTTAGGTGTTTGGGTTGAAAAACTAAGAGATTATGGGTATTCAATAGTGGTATCGCGACACCTTAGGGTCAGTGTTGCGACACCACAGACAATTTCACTGGGAAGCCAAAACTACCTTTAGTGTCGCGACATCTATCCCTTGGTGCCGCAACATCCGAAACAATTTCAAAATTAATTTTTTGTCCAGAAATGTGCAAGGATATCGTGACATCTAGGAGTGGATATCATGACACTAAGGCTAATTTTTTTCGATCTTGCCATACCCTAACTTCGGTGTCATGACACCCCTATCAGGTTCTGCAGAAAACATGTTTAGGTATCGCGACCAATATGCTTTCCCTCTTTTTAAACCAAAGAATCGCCTTAAAAGGCCATTTTTCCTTAATTTTAAGCCCTAAACTCTCCCCTTTTCAGTTTTCTTTCAATTTTTTTTCTTTAATCTCTTCTCCTCTTTGCAATTGCTTTTGTTATTTTTGGTATTTCTCTTGAATTTTTTTAGGTTTCTTCGTTTGATTTGAGAACTACGACACCACACGAACAAATCGATTTGTCTTCAACATCAACAATCATTTGAGGTTAAAAGTTCCAACTCTCTTATTCTTCAAAGTTCTTGTTATTTTTTCAAACATAACTTGTTGCATGCTAGATTTTGAAATATTTTCACTTGTTGCATGTGTGAGTAGTTGAAAAACTTGGTTGATATCAATTTTGAGATTGTTTTTGTTAAGGTTAGTTGGTTAGATTTATTATTGATATATTGCATGATTTATCGTAGAGGAAAATATAAATAATGCCACTTAGAAAGACAAAACAGACTCGATACCAACTGGAACCACTTTCGTCATCGAAATATGTTTCGGATAAGTTTAAATCTAAAGAGGCCGAAATTTTTTTTCTTGTGCTTCAAGGAAGAACATTAATCCTTGAACGCGACTTTGACTCGACCTCTTCTTTATGCGACAGGATTTGAGATCTTGTACAATTCCACAGGTGGCATAATG
Organism: Gossypium raimondii; assembly: GCF_025698545.1. Lineage (NCBI taxonomy): Eukaryota > Viridiplantae > Streptophyta > Magnoliopsida > Malvales > Malvaceae > Gossypium > Gossypium raimondii. The sequence goes on along the minus strand of NC_068572.1, from coordinate 11,971,444 downwards.
TTTTCCTCTTGTTGAAAGCACCCATTGTTATACCTATTGTTTTGGAGTTTTACTCCACTTTAAAATTTACAGAGAATAACCGATTGTATGTTTGAAAACAAAAAGTCAACATTTCTCCTGAAGTTATTTATGAATATTATGATGTTTCATTCTATGAAAAAGACGACATTGTCTCACTATATTTTAAAAAACTTTCACAATGTTGATATGGAACCCATAATGGCCTATTTAACTAAAAATAGGGGGAGTGAAAATGTGAAAAACATACTAATTATCCTCTTTCATTCAATTAGGGTATTATGTTCTCGATCGCAAAGATGTGGATGCAACTCATATGTACACGTGTTAACCCTACTCTTAACACTAACACAATTAATGTCTTTCGAGTTGCCTTTTGTTTTTCATTTTACAGTGTAAGCGTATTTGTAACAACTAATTTTTCAACGGTGTCAAGACCAAAATTTTGACAAGTGAGTTCGTAAATACTATTATTTAATATTTTCGAGCCTAATTTAGTGGTATAGTGAATTTTGATCTCGTAATTTTTGCTAATTAGACAGTTAGTTAAGTAGAAATTGTTCGACTCCAAAGTTAGTGGTTTTGGAAAATAAGCTATCGTGACCTCATTTTCGTAAATCGAGCCCATGAATATTTTTATTAAACATTTACAGAATTATTTTATATTATAATTGATTTTTGGATAAGTAACTTTACCGGATTAGTGACTAATTAAGGTATAAGGACTAAATCATAAAATTGAAATAATTAAATATTAGTAGTAATGCTTTAAATAATAGTAGTATAAGGCTTTAAATGGCAATAAGCCACTTTTTAGTGCTAGTGGACAGTTTGGTTGGAGGTTAATTAAAATAATATAAAACCTTTAATATTTTATAATAATAAACTAAATAATATGTTAAATAAAAGAAAGATAATGCACATCATCATCTTTTTCATTTCTTTTTTTTCTCCATAGCTGAAACTTAGAAAACGAAGAAGGTTTAAGTTTCAAATTTTCAGTCCTTGCATGGTAAGCTAATTTAAGCTCATTTCTCGTAAATTTTATATTTTTGAGATCGTTACAACTAGATCTAGCTAACCTTTACCTCTATTTTTGAAACTGTTAAAGATTTGCAATGTTACCATCAATGAATTTTTAAAGCTCTTAGTGTTTTTATATTATTTTTAAGCTTGTAAATGAAATATGGATTAAAATGTAAAGTTAAATGTTAGTTTCGAGTATAGGAACTAAAATAAAAATTGTTGTTTGTCACAAGATTTTGATAGAAATTGATAGTAGAGGATTGTAGAAGGGTATAATTGAAATTGGATTAAAAACGAAGTTCAAATGTGAAAGTTATTATTGTTTCAATTTTAAGGACTAAATTAAATAAAATGTAAAATTTAAGGGTTTTGTGAAAATGAAAAATAGGTCCATACATGGCATATTAAGTTATTTAATTGTTAGAGTTGATAAATTGAATTAAATTTATTATATAGATCAAAAATTAAATCAACCGGAGATAAACGAAAAGAAAAAAATTACAAAATAGTCCCCGACATTTTGCTTAGTGTCTAATTCACTTGGTAAGTTCATATGGTATAATTAAGTATATTTATCTAATGTTTGTGGTTAGATTTTAAAATGTAATAATTAAATGTGTTTTAAATTATTTACAAATTTATACAAAAGGTGAGGAAAGAACTACATCGGAAAATATGAGATTTGTGATAAATACGAATAGATGTGTAATATTGGATGACTGTAAAATTTCATATACAAGTGTACAATATATACATGGTAATGTTATATTGTTAAAAGGTATATATGTATATTGTTTGAACATCAAGTGGACTAAATTAATGATATGTAATTATATTTTTAATTGTGGTTGGAACGGTACAAAAATTTGAGAAACATAATGAATTGTAATAAATGATACTGATATGTTACTAAAGCTCGGATGAACGTAGGATAAGATGATTTGGAGTAAAAGATATGATGGAGATATCATTGTTTATGTCCAAATCCTACATTTGTTGTTGATTATCGAGCTTTGTCTCTGCAGATACCTTGGTGTGGTGGAGGGATGATACATTATATGATACGATATTGTGCCTACGGGCTTTACACTACGGTGCTTTGATGTGGTGTAGTTATCGATGTATTGAGCCATTTGGTGTATTGTAGCTACTCGCGTATCTATACCTTATTATTTTAGTTCATTACGCTAATTGTTTAAAAGAAAATGAATTGACTGATTCTATGAGATATATGAAAATGGTGTGCTTATACGAATATTTTGTGTTAAGTGATTGAACTAAATAAATGATGTATATGTACGACAGATATACATAAATGATACTGAATTGAATTGTATAAATTGGAAGTGTTATATGACCAAAATGACGGTATGTGTTCTAAAATTGAAACGTCATATGATGATTGAAAAGTATGACTAAAGTATGCAGGCATTTGATGATACTGATTAAGTGACATTGAAATGAGTTCATTGACACTGTATAAATTGAATTGCTTTGAGACTTGCCTTTGATGATCTCACCTTATTGTTGTTAAATGGGGAAATAGGAAAGTCGTATACTAGCTATTTTGTTATATTAATAGTGAATAAAGTGAGTTTACTATTTCAGTTCATATGAACTTACTAAGCATCCGTAAGTCTTGCTCTGCTTCATTTTCTGTGTCTGTAGTGCAATTATGCAGAATGTTTCTATCGAATCACTTCAGAGCTTACACTATCCAGCTTCAAACTCGGCAAAACTTCTGCATCGTTCTTGAACCGATTATGTGGCATGTGTCTAGGTTATTATGTAAACATACGTTTATTTTGGGATGATAGTGAGATGATACAAATATATATTGCTTGTCTTGATTATGCATATGATATGGGTACAAGCATGAATGCTATGAGTGCTCATTTAAAGTGGAGACGATCGATCTTTATGATTTACTTGTTTATGAAGTATTTGTAAGACATGTGTGTAAATGAGGTTGACGGTGATATGGTAATCTATGAAATGGATATATAAAAGGTTTAATTGAATGTTATGTATATGGATAAATAAGGGATGGATACTAATGTTGACCATCTTGTAAATGGATAACAAAACTGAATGGTTCAAGCCTTATAACTCAATGTAGGTGTGTAAGAAATTTGAAATGACAATGTTTCGTATGCCTTGGTAAATGGATAGTTGCATCAATGGATATAATAAAGATGAATGTGTATGAAAGGTGAGCATGATTTCAATGGATTGTAATGTATAAATAAGATTGTGTGTTTGGAAGTTATTGAATCATATAGTAAACTAATGGTGATATTTGATTTATAAATTGTTGGATCGATGAAATATCATATTCATAGTATGTTTATTGAATTTATGCAAGATATAGGTATGTTTAGCCACCTCTTAAAAGAGGCTTTGATTTGAGCATGAAAAAAATTTTCAAACTTGTGATTTTAGCCATCTGGGAAAAGTAACGATACCAAGGACCAAGGTAACGGTACATTACCAAATGAATAGTTTTTTGAAAATGGCAGAATGCCAAAATGATATCGATACTGATTTTAGTATTGATACTTACCATAAAAGTATCACTACCTGGTTCCAAAATTTAAAAAATTTCAAATTGGTCATTATTCATGCTCGAATCTAGTAAACTATAATTGTATGCTCAATTTAGTCTCTACTTTGTTCATAACTTTTATTATGAATATATAATTGGAACAATTTTATGTTTTAAATTGAATTCAATGTTATAATTTGTTTATGAATTTCAGTGATTGTTGTAGCATCCCGCAACCCGCCATCAATCGGGTTGGGTAAGGGGTATTACAGTGTTTGCTTAGGTAGATGGATCAATAAGGGAGATGATGAAGTGTTTGGCTGGAGACAAGGTTGGCATTTATTTCCCATACCAGATTATGAATTTATTCCATCATAAAGAAGAGGTGGTTATGGAACCAACTGAGTAATTCCACCGCCCTACATAGAGTATTATAGGTGATTCCATATCCTTCAATTCAAAGAGTAGCAGCACAAAAAAATCCAAAAGTAAAACCAATGTCGGAAACACAAGATGGAGATGCCTCTCGCCCTTCCAAAGAAATCCATTCCGAAGAAGGCTTCCAGAGGCACACAAATGTAGCTCGACGAGTTATTGGAGACGGTGCAGTATAACACTATGATATGGAAGCGATGGAGAAGAGGAAGAGGATCAGATGGAAGATGATAACCCCGAGCCTTATGTCAACGATTTGGATGTGATGTTCACTCCCGAGCGCTCCTCAACTAAGAGGGTCATCTTTCGTAGCCATGGAAAACACAAGTCACGTAATCGACCACCTCAACAAGTCTACAAGTGGGTTGCAGTTACGGGGAAGGAAAAGGCGATAGCATAATCAAAGTCAAACTCCAATGAAAATTATTAGTTACATATCTTTGCATTTTCTTATTTTATGCGGGATGTAACTATTGACTACTGAATCATTTTGAACTTTGTTTAGATTGTTGTCTTTGGTTTTTTTGCTTTTGTTTTTTATATTTGCATACCATATTCTTTTGTTTTCTTGTGTAAGTCATCCATTCGAAAATTACACAATGAATTCGAGCTTAAATGCAAAGGTGGACAACCCTAGCTTGCCTTGATGACCAGTGACGATATCCAGAGAAGTCTGGTAACCTTTTTATCTTTGTTTGGGAATACACATTGAGGAAAATGTGTAATTTAAATGTAGAGGGCATTCATAGAAAAATTTTACATGTTTAGTTATTTTTGTTATAATTGTGTGTTTGTTTTATCTTTTTATTTTAATTGTTCCATGGTGCTTAAACATTGTTTCATTAACAATTGGTTAAATGTGACATGACATTGTGTAATAGAATGACGTGTATAGACTCTTACAAAATGCGTGAAGAACGAAAAAATGAGCAAACAAAGAAAAAACTGAGAGTAAAAAGCAAGGTGAATGAATAAAAAAGCATAATTAAAGATAAAACCATTGTGAGTGAAAAGAGAAAAAAATTGTAAAATATGCTCAAAAAGAGAAATCCAACTTTTCATTGTCATAGTGCACAAATATTCACTAAGTTGTTTATACTAGCTAATATCGAATCATATCTTCCACATTATTGAAAAGAAAAGGAAGGCGAGAGAAGGGGGACTAAGGTAGTGAGTTCAACGATTACATATAGGGGAAATTGAAACAATGTGGTCTACCTATTCGTGTCTTTTTGTGCAAATATTTTCCTATACTTCCCTCTAATAGTTAACGAATGAAAGCTTTTATCATCTCCCTATTGGTATGATATCAAAGTGGGTAGGATATCTACAATTTTCACAAAATCTGAATCTAAATTATGCAAATCTACTTTCAAATTTAAATATTATCTGCATTAAATTCCAATATTATTATCAAACGTACATTAATTAAATTATTCGCCACATATTGAATATCTAAAATTTGAATATATTATTCACAAAAGTAAAATCAGAATTCAAACTTATTATCTACAAAAATAAAACAAGTTCAGAAAATTAATATTAGAAAGTTAATATAATATCCACATGTAGCAATTAAATTATTCAAATTCAAATATTATTCGAGTTTACAAATGTCCAGCTTCACGCTACCCATAACAGCCTTACGACCAGCCTATTATTGTAATACTCACGATTCTGAATATTGACCCTATAAATTACTCACTAGTTAGGAAGGAAAAATGGGTTTTCTAGGGATCGTCTTAACATTCACTTCCCAATTTCAAACTCCTCTTTTCTTTTTTGGGAATTCTTATTTTCGCCGATACTAAATTTGTGGGTTCATCTTAAGACCCCCTACCTCTGAAATGACTTAGAAAAGTAAAGTAAGAAACTCAAAGCAGGGAAAGTCACCAATGAATTGAATGAGAATGAAAATTGATACCTTTTACTGCATTGTCAAAATGAGAATACAACAATCTAAATTGAAAGTTGAGCCAGGCAACAAGTACAACATCATTTGATCATACTATAATCTATTTTAGAACTCCTCTACAAATTCCATAGCCCCGAGAGATTGCCATGCAAAAACTTGAAAACATTCTCAACGGGATAATATCAAAGGATTCTTATCTCCAAACATATGATACCTTTTGCATAGCTTCTCCAGATTCGCAACCGAATGCTGCATCTTATTTAATTTTACATCCATGAACATTGCCTGTAATAGTAAAAGCAAGAGTAACCAAAACAACCATCCATAAGAGTTCAGTGAAATACTATAGGAACTACAAATATATGAAAGAAACACCAATCCCACCTGGTAGTCATCGCCGTATTTCTCAATCAGCTGGCCAATGTAAAGACGTTGCATGGTGGTCAGTGGCTGTAAATGTGTGCTTTTTCCATCTCTTCGCTTCTTCCCCAGTGCTGTTTTTAAGTCTGCAAAGGCAAACATAGAGCATGTTAAAATGGTCGATTGAGAAGGGAAAAGGGTTGCAACTTCTGCATTTCACGCATTTTTCCTAAAAGTAAGATAAAAGTATTTCAGAAAGAGAATGATCCAAAGCTTATTTTTAAACCTATTCATGTTTAATTCATGTTAGTTAAGAAGATGTTCACTTAATTAAAATTATGAGTTCAAACAAAGATGTTTGAGAACATTGAATGAAAACATGTCCATGAACGTATAATCAAAAATTTTAGTGGACAATGAAAAATCTATTCATGAACAATAAGCAAACAAACCACAAATAAAAATATTTATTAATTTTTTATATGAAACAATTCAATGTAAAAATTAATAATTATATTAGAAAAAACACAAACAATAGTATATTAATAATAATCGAAAAACAAATGAGGTTTAAATGATTCATAAACGAGCTTGTTTGTGAACTTAAATGAACATTTCATTCTTCATCCCTATTTGGCTCATAATCAAGCTTGGTCGTGCATATAAAAAAGGCTTAACTACAAATTTGGCCTCTAAACTATACCGCTTTTCTCACTAAGTACTTAAAGTTTTGTTGTCAAAAGCAGTACTCAAACTATCAATTTTATATTAGTTTACCCCAAAAGTGGTACATTCTTATTGGTTAGTGAGAGGAAATTGATTAAAAAAACTTGAAAAAAGTGTTATAATTTGAAGGCCAATTTTGCATTTAATCCTAAAATAACTAAATATGCTTTGTTTGATTTCAGTTCTCAAAAATTATTTACATAAACAAACATTCATCATATTCTATCATTTATAGCCCTAAGAAAGACTTCAATTTCACAATTGCATCAAATTCATTGGTTACTTTATTTTTAATCTAAAAGGAACCTTCTTCCAATTTACCTAACTAGACCTCAATACCGAAACGCAGAAACAGTAGAGAAGGGGAAAGGGCAGACTAACCATCTTCTTCGAGATCGCTGCCCGAATCAATGGGCTCGAATTCATCAGCCGGTTCATCGGAAGGCGGAGAATGAGGGACTTGGAGTGAATCGCTCTCCACGATGTGGGAAGTACGAGAACGAACGCCGAGGTAGTTAGGGTTAGAAACAACCCCAAAGGACTTGTAGTTTTGGATGACGCTGGCTTTGTCGTCCCACTTGGAGAGGGCATCGTCGACGTTGGCGAGTGAACGGAGCTTGGGAGGAAGAGTGAAGCATGGCTTAAAGACGTGAGGGTTTTTCCTGGGGAGACCGACTTTGACCTTGGCACGAGATTGTTTGTATTTCCTTCTCGACCTCCCCATCGGATCTACCTCTCTCTCACAATTTGTTGGCTAGGGTTTTTGCAGGGTTTTTAATTTACGTCAATTTACAAATATATAGTGCTCCCACTTCAATTTCAGAGACGAGAGAGTTGTAAACGACGCCGTTCCGAATCGGGAAGATTAAAAACAAAAGATAGAAAAAATTGAGGCCCTTAATTATCAGTCGTTTGCTTCTATTTTATGATATTAGAAAATGTCAAATGTGTGGTTTATTTTTTCTAAAATACATAGTTTTCATTACATTTTATGTTGTAATTTTAATTTAATTGAGTTTTTCTGTTTTCTTTTATGCTATATAAATTTCAATACGAGAATTAAAAATGAGTCATAAATATTTAATTTCAAATTTCAGAATTAATTAAACTAAATTTACTTAAAATCAATATCCAATATATAGAAATCAATGCCAATACTACACACTTTATATAACCACTTTATTTTCTAAGATAGGAAATAGCACATTTTTTGCAAACTATAGATAAATATATGCTAGGCAGCAAATTAGAAAATTATGTCCAGCCAGCCAGGGCCTTGGTTCGGCGGCTATAGTCCAGCAGAGCGATCAGCGTATTCTTGAACCAATGCTGCGAACAATGTTGGCCTCTCAAGCAAGCGTGATGGTGGCTCAAATTCTTTTGCCCTTCCTGCATCCATCACCAGAACCCTGTCACAGTCCATGACTGTGGGTATTCTATGAGCAATGCTGATAATGGTGCAGGCTGCAAACTCTTCCCTTATGATCTTTTGGATTACAGCATCCGTTTGCGAGTCAACCGATGCGGTTGCCTCGTCCATGAACAAAAGCTTGCTGTGCTTTAGTATAACCCTCCCTAAGCACAAAAGCTGCCTTTGCCCCACACTCCAGTTGTCCCCATTGTCCACCACTATAACACACACACAAACACAATTTTGGTGATTTTCAAGCACTATTTCATACATGAAAACTTGAGAATCACTTACCTAAGGAATCGAGTTTATCGGGTTTTGATGCCACCACGTCTTTAAGTTGGCACCGCTCGAGGCTCTGCGAAAAACATGCATTGTCCTTTAGAAAGAAAGGAAATGAAATGGCTCATGTTGTTTGTTTGGAATGACATTTTTTTTTACCTTCCAAATCTCTTCATCTGAAAACTGTCCTACAGGGTCTATGTTGCTTCTCACAGTTCCTTCAAATAGGACAGGTTCTTGTGGGATGATCCCAAAGCGTGACCTTATATCATGCAGCCCTAACATGCAGATATCTCTACAATCAATGATTATCTTCCCTGCTGTTGGTTCAACCAGCCTAAACAGAACTTGGATTAATGTTGACTTCCCACTCCCCGTCCGACCAACGACACCAATCTTTTCGCCTCCTTTAATGCTCAGTGTAATGCCTTTAAGTACAAGAGGAGTGTTCGGCCGGTATCTAACCTGCAAGTCTTTGAGCTCAACATTGCCATGGGTAGGCCAATTCGGAGGGGGAAGACGGTCCTCAATATGCCATGCTGCTTCTGGCTGAATACTTGAGAATTGCTTTATTCTTTCAACTGAAACCATCCTATTTTCCACGAAACAACTTAAAAATATGGCCCAAAACAACACTCCATTGAGGGACAACCCGTATGACAGAGATAACCCAACATTTTCTGCATTATACAAAAAAAATTACTATCATCTACATGCAAGTCTCCCCTAAGATGAGATATGAACTTACTTGAAACATGACATAATTGGTTTAACTAGGCTAATGGACCATATGTTACACATGAAAATATTTTTCACAAACATACTTGTAGCATATGCTTTACCTGGCCTAACAATGCTACTAGGTAACAAAATCATACACATGGTAGAAAGGCAGAGGACTACAGTCCCGATAAGTTCCAAACGGAAGCCTAACCACTCATTGGATCCATTGTTGTGGAAATCCATGCGTAAATTGGAATTAACTCTGTCAACATTTTCCTGACAAAAACTATCCTCCTTCCTGAAAGCACGAATCGTCATGACTCCAGAGATGCTTTCCGAGAAGTGATGGATGACAGGAGCTTTAGTGATTGAATCGAGGCGAGTTAGTTCACGAGATGATGCTAGGTAGTATCCCTGCAATTCAAGAGAAATGAACATATCAATCATCAAATGGACCTTGTATAATCTGTCATGTCATGTTAGCTATGTGTTATAAGATGTTGGATTGTTACAAAAATAGGTCATTATGAAGATGCATACATACCCTGTACCAGTAGTTCAGCCAACCAAGTGGAATTATCAAGAATACTGAGGGCCAAGCATATTGACAAGTGATTATGAAGATACTTAGCAGTGCAATGTACATAGATATAGTAATCCCCATAATGAATGGCACGAAGATATCGATATTAGTCTGATCACTGGATACCTGTGGATTAAACAGAAGGAATATATCAGTCCTAAGATATCAATATTAGGACATATATGCCACAATGAGGTTCGAAACTTTACCCGACTTAAAATTCTTCCCGAAGGTGTGGTATCGTAAAAGGAAATAGGGGCGTGCAAGATGCTTTGAAGAATTTGTCTGAAAAATATTTGTGATGTCTTTAGCCCCATAAGTGTGACGAAAAAGGATCGGATCACTAACAACACAATAGACACCACTGCCATGATAGCGTAAACCGAAATAAATAGTGAAGGGTTAAATGAAACAGCATGTTCAGGTGAAGTTTCATATGACAACCAATAATCGCCAGCCATTAAAGACGCTTGCCATGACAGAGATAATAGCAACACTGCAGCCACACCCCACCAGCCAAAAGCTTCAGTGCAGTACATTTTATACACCTGCAAGCTGACTTTACCAGTTTCCCTCTCTTCTTCTTTGATTAGCTTAGAATCCCCCTTATCTGATTTCGGGTGGTCTTGAGACTTATTTTCACCATCTGCTTCCCCAATGCTGGAAACAACCTGATTAGATTTGGATATTTTGGAGGAACCTTCAGCAGGCATGGTGTTGCCTGCTTCAACAAGTTCCATAGCTGTTTCATGTGCAGCTACAAGAGCTCCAAAATCCGTGCTGGAATCTAGTAAATCATTATACTTCCCTGACTGTATTATCATCCCATCTCGCATCACCTGGAATTTACACGAGGAATTTTTTCGAAACATCAAGTACTTGTACATGAATGTCTGCTTGTGTCATTTCCATGAAACAGATAAAACATGTCTACTTACCAAAATAAGATCAACATTGTGCAAGAAGTCCACTTGATGAGTTACAAGCAAAATAGTCTTCTCTTTGAGAGCTCCTCTCAGACATTCCTGCAGGCAAAAACAAAATAAAAATAGAAATGGCAAATTTCTCACATTCTTTACGTTAAAAATGAATCAGATAACAGTGTGACCTTAAATATGTCTGTCCCAGTATGAGCATCAACAGCACTAAAGATGTCATCGAGAAGGTAGATGTCACGATCCTGGTAAACCGCTCTGGCAAGTTGTATTCGCTGCTTTTGGCCGCCACTGAGGTTAATTCCGCGCTCTCCAATTTCAGTCTGGTCACCAAACTCCATCATGTCCAGGTCTTTCTCCAAACAACAGACCCTTGTAACTTCCCTGTATTTCTCCCTGTTCATCGGCAAACCGAATAGGATGTTCTCTTCGATTGTCCCATTCTGGATCCAAGACGTTTGAGCTACATATGCAGTTGTCCCACAAAGCTTAACCTGTCATGTAAACAGCAAGAACTATCTTTAACAATCATTCGAGGCCTTTGGTCTAAGAAAAATTGCATGTTTAACAAATGCAACCATTATACCTTTCCTGATATTTTGTGCATCTCACCAAGAATAGAATCCAAGAGAGAGGACTTGCCAGATCCCACAGTCCCTACTATGGAGGTAAGCTCCCCTTTCTTGACCTCTAAATTTATATTTTTGAGAACCATCTCTCCAGTTTCATCATCCCAGCTAAACGCCGCATCTTTAACTTCCACAGCAATCGGACCATGGCGATCCTCCTGTCTCTCCACTGATGAATCATCCAACTCCTTGCTCAACATATAACTATCCAATCTCCCCAGTGAAATCATTGCTTGTGAAAGTGAGATCATAGACTGTGGGAATGTCCTGATGGGCTCTTGCAAGACCCTAAAGATAGTTATTGCTGTGAAAACTACCCCAGCATCAAGTCTCACACCTAATATAAGTGCAGTCCCAAATGTAAGCGTTGCTATCAGTAACGGCGTCGACCACATTACTATGATATTTCCAGATATCGAATACAAGAATTTGCTTAGCCACCCGAACTCAGTCTCACGGAAAGATCGGATTCTTTCATTGAAGTGCTCTTCCCATGCCTGAAGCTTGATAACCCGCATGTAGTTAAGCATCTCGTTCATCGCCTTCATTCTCGAGTCTCGATTCTCCATCACATTGAATTGAAAATGATTGTTCCTTCTTGTCCCTATTACCACAAAGATAAAAATACCGAGCAGTCCAAGCATCGAAGTCACCACCGAAGCACCGAGGTACCCATACAAGAGCACCAAGGCAACAATAACTTGCAAAGGAGTCAACCAAATAGAATGGAGCTGCAACATCATATCAGAGAGCTGTTGAGCATCAACAACCATGTAATTCACAATCTGTCCCACCCCATGAGCTTGACGCGCGGAACAAGTTAGCCTTAGCCCTTTCTTGTATAAAGAAGTAATAAGAGTGCAGCGAATGAGCATCCCAAGCTTCTGAGAGTTGAAGTTATATTGGTGACCGGTCAACACTTCGAGAAACTTAGCAGCAAGGAGAACCAATGTAAGGTAATATCCTTCATACGGTGAGTTTCTTTTTCCTGCAGTGTAATCAACAAAGCTTTGGATCAAAACGGGACCAACGTACGTAACCGAAAGCCGCACAATTGCGAGGAATGCAGTGAAGGCAAGTTCCTTCCAAAAGCACCGCAACAATGCGGTTCGAACAGGGTGCTCTGATTTCTCCTGCGGATTAGGCCAACTTGCTTCGAAGAGCTTCGACATCGTTTCAGCCCTATGCTCTGGCGAAAGAGTTGGAACTTCATCCATTTTGAGAGGGGATTTATAGCCTTTTTTCAACAGAGGATTCAACCAGAGCCAAAATGCCTTTGATACTACTGGAGCTGAAGCAAAGCCGGTGACATTGGATTTGCTCAAAAGCGGCTCATTGAACTTTGTCTCTTCATCCATTGCCGGTTCGGATTCTCCAGTCACTGATATACCAGTTGAACCACTAATGGCAACAACAAGAAGAAGAACTGATAATGGGAAAGAAGCAAAGGAAACTATATCATCCAACCTCAAATACCAATCCTGATTTGTTTGAACCACACGAATGATCCCAGTTACTGTAAACAACGAAACGATGATAAAATTCGCCGTCCAATAAATTCGGAGAAAGACAGGATGGTTAACAACATGAAATCTCTTCTCACAGATGATTAAGACAGCAATCACAGCATGAGTTATGGCTTGAATTAACCAAAATGTTCCATTAATTTGCTTCCAAGGCTCTGGGTTACTGCTATTATATGCAAGAACGCAGACAATAGTGTAACAAACCGCCAGCACAACCGTTACAATGACAGAGAGCTTGAACCATGTAGTCGTGCTGGAGTGGACCCTGTTGGCTATTATGAGAGGTTTGTTCATGTCAGAGCTGCCATGGCTATTACCTAAGAATCTGGAATAAAGCTTGTTAACAACCACAAAGAAGAAAAGGGTAAGTAAGAACAGGAGATCAACCGCAGAGAAGAGAGCTCTTTGAGGACATGGGGTGAGGAAAATGAATCTCAGCCATTGGATTATAATAGGAATAGATGTGTCCTCCGGAGATTGAATCACAGAGCTTGAACATGAAAGTGAAGTAAACCAAGTAGCCGATGATGCCATTTTCACTCAACTTGCGGTGAAAGAATACAAAAAATCACCTCTCGAATCAAATCAGCAAATTTCTTGCATTCCCTGTAAAAAAAAAAAAAAAAAGATCAGAACGTTGATTATTCAGAAAAAAAAATGGAAACCCATTAAAAGCAAAGAAAAGCTGTAAAACATTTATGGAAAATCAAACAAAAATGATCAGAAAATACAACCATGCAAAGATGACAGAACCAACCTGGAAGGCTGGAACCACTGTTTAACAAAGAAAAGCCTACGCGAACATCAATGCTGTGGATGTCAGGAAATTTGTAGCAGAAAACAAACGAAAAAGACAAACAATAAAAAGCTAAGATTCACTTGGGAATACGTTCCATATGACAATATTTCAGAGGCGCCGTACAATGGTTGGTTTTAACACTAGGAGACAGAAACCAATAAAACTTTTGTAGTTGCAGAAAAGAAAAACAAATGGTATGGAATATATATAACTGAGAATAGAGCAAAGATTATGGTTGACAATTTGATGTTGGTAACTACTCCAATTTGCTAGACAATAATCAACTTGGCCTTGCCATAAAAGACAAATTAATAACCTGGTCTTTTTGTTAGAAATACCTGCATATTTGATGTAAAAAATTTAATAATAAAAATATTCTTTTTATATGCATATTATAAAAATATTTATCTAAAAAACCCTGAAAATGTAAAAACTAATTTGATATAAACCATTTTAATTTTTTATTTCGTTACAGTTCGTATTTAATTACTGAAAATTCAACTCGTTTTTACCAACCTATTACATTAACTTAAAATTTATATATAAACTATATTAGAAATGTTAATAGTGCATTTGAAGACACCATTTATAAAAATATAATAATTATGTTTAATTTTAATCAATTTTTAAATTATTCATTAATATATATTTCTAAATTTTCAAAAAACAAATCATTTTTTAGTATATATCTTTAAGAAGTATATAAATATGTTTTAATAGTTATTATTGTTAAAAGGAGCCTATGAATTAGGTAAGGCTAAAACATTACCATATTGGCATATCTTACTCCAATAATAAGATTTATTATCTTTGGCAGGTTCAATGCATGCTTTATTATATAAATAATAATTTTAAAGAATATTAATACGACATTAACTAATTGATTACTATAAATAATAATAAAAATATTAAAGAAGGCAGGGATGAATAGAAGAACATAAGAAATAAACTAAATTTTATATATTTTTAAATACTTTTATGATTTTGTTAATAATTTATTGGGTAAACTACCCTCAATATTACAAAACTATTAATAAATTTATGTTTTGATTACTCAACTTTAAAAAGTTACAAAATGGTCACTAAAATATTCGAAAATTTTCATTTAAGTCACTAAGTTGTTAAAATTGTTGTTGTACGGTCTTCTCCATTCACACTACCTGCACCAATCGAAAGCTCTTCTTCCTTTTCTTTTCTATAATTTAGTTTTTTTCATAAAACAGTTTTGGACATCACGAATCTACAAATCAAAATTCAAATAATTTTCTTCTTCGATCTCTAACACTAATTGTCAGATCGACTTGGATCTAATGTATGTTCTTCTACTTTCCGATGGGTATTGATCCACCATAACGATCGTCAAATTATAGCTTGAAACTCGTTAGTTGAACTTTTTTTAAAAAACTTGACAGCTTAATGACTTAAATAAAAACTTTCGAATAGTTTAGTAACTTAAAAGAAACTTTTTGAAAATAATTCAATGATATTTTTAACTTATTAAAATTTAGCCACTTTGAGTATAATTTACCCAAAATTATTTGATTTGAATAGTTGGATTCCAAAAATATGGATGAAAAGGTATGTGTTTGACTTTTTGTGTATATATACTGTTTTGGGGGAAAGGATGTGTATGATTTTGTAGATGGGAGAAAAGTAGAGACCCTGAATTATTGGACGAATCCGACACAGATCCTTTTAACGGCATCCAATTTCGCACTTTCTTTTTCCTACGAAAAACACATATCCATTTTACTTTTATTTTGATTTTCTGTAAGAATTATTATTTTTTATTATTGGGATAAGAAAACATTATATTGTGCTTTCACATGTTGTTTGAATCAATCAATTTAAACTGAAATTAGACTAGTTTATAATATTTTAGATTTATTTTTCAATTTTTTTTATGGATGAATTCATTATTGAATCTAGAAGTAATGGCCGGACTCATTTATCTACCAATCTTATTCTTACAATATTGATGACTAGAAGAAATATTCCACAAACGAATTTAAGATGATATATGATGCATCTTTAAAATATAACAACGTAATAATAATAGAAGGTGAGTATTTGGGACACAAGCAATGTACTTTTTTTATTCCATAAACAACTTGAAAAAATTAACATGTGTCTCTATTTTTAAAATATTTTACTAGGACAATTGTTAATCTCCTAACTCTACTAGTGGAGTCTAAAAACTCTACTCATAAACTTGATAGTATTCTAAACAAATTTGTGAAGTTTTTGTGTGATTGGCAATAAACTGTATATTTTATTTTATTGTTGTATATATTTAATAGTATAAGATTTGTAGTCTTTCTGATATCATGCTTTAAACCTTTCAAATACAATATGATTTTCATGATTTAGCTTTTGAAGTATACTTGTTTTTTTATTTTGGTATCTAAATTTTTTTGTCGAATTTAGCACATAAAGTTTTAATCACTTCACAATTTGGTACTAATGTATGCCTCCATTATATTTTTAGTCCATTGTTTTATAGAAAAAATATTATATCCAATCACAAAGCGCCACATGGCATATTTTTTGTAAAACACAAATATTTTCTTTTATTAAATGTATATACACATTAAAAATTTAAATATATAAAATTTAAATATATATAATCTAGAGAAAATATATAAATTATAAAAATTATAAAAGTAAAATTTACAAAAAAAATACGATAACTAAAAATAAATTAGTTGAAATTAATGATATTATTACAAAAAATGTAACAAAATTGTAAAATTATAAAAAAATTGTAATTTTTTTTACAATTTAAAATTTTTTTAGGGTAAACTATATAAAAAGTCATTTTTATTTGTCTCGGGTTACATTTTAGTTACTTATGTTTGAAATGTTACATTTTAGTCACTTATGTTATCGTGTTATAACATTTTAGCCACCGAGCGTCAATTGTCGTTAACGGTGTAACGGGAAGCTGACGTAGCACATTAAACCATCATTTCAAACAAAAATTTTAGGTTAAATTATACAATTGGTCCCTATATTTTTTTCGTTTTAAGCAATATAATTATTTTCTTTTATGTTCTTTGAACTTTCCTTCTTCTTCTTTTTCCATTATTTTCTCCTTCTCTCTCTGTTTTCCTCCATTTTCCATTTCTTTTAACATAGTTTTTTTTATGTTTTCCATTTGTTAAAACTAGTTCTTATACTTTTATTTTTTGAACAAGTTTTTTTTTATTTTCATTTTCTTTTCTCCTTTTATTTTTCTCTTCTCATATTCTTCACTGCAAAAACATAATCTTTACCCACCAAATAAACCAAGTCATTGTTTCTTTCACATGATTCCTAAATTGAATTTTCTTGAAAACCGAATATCAATTATTATTAATCAAATCTCGATTTGAATATAAACTATTTTAAAACTAAAATTGGATCTAACTAATCAATGTAAAACCATATCCTTAATCAAATTTAAATATAAATTGAATTCTTTACATTCAAAACAATTTTTTTCCATTTTCAAACTTTTACAGAATCGTGTATGTCAAAACCTTTTTTTGAAATTGACTTTTTATTTAAAACGAAAATGGAGTTGCCATTGATCCTTTTTATTAGGTGTAATCCGGTCACCTCAAATTTTAACCATATCTTTATAAAAGATTAAATTTTCCTAAAACAATAATTTTTAGTCTACGAAATCCAAGAATGTAGGTTCGGGAGTCGGTTACGTATGAGGAAGGATTAGCACCCTCATAACACCCAAAATTGGTACCTAGTTGGTTCCTCAATGTTTTGATGTCGAAAATTGAAAACTCGAAGCAAATTTAAAATACAATCCCTCTTTGCATGATAAAAATATCGCTCAACTAAATTAATTTTCACGAAAATGTCTTATTTCAAGTTAATCGAGAATAGAAGATTGTGCCCCTTAAGTTAGGACACGGTGCCTCAAATCCTCGAAAACAAGAATAATTGCCGTTTAATCATTACTTAAATTTCGTTTTTATTTTAAATAGGATATTCGGTTATTTCAATTCCAAGAAGATGTCATACTCCGTAAGTTAGGAGCACGACTCCTCGAATCCCAAAAACAACGAACATTGCCTCGGTTTTAAATATTTCCTATACGCTAGGTGGAACGAATATAACCTTTTTTTTTAAAATGATATATATATTTTTAACACGTTTAGGCCTAATAAAACGGATGGATATATTTGAACACGAAATATGACACGGTGATTTAGCGAGAATGAAATAAAATAATAGTGGGAAAATGAAATGATGACGTTAAAACGATAAATAAACGAATGAATAAATAAATAAGTAGATAAATAAGAATAAGAAGATAAAACCAAAGAAATGCTATACTAATGAATAATATCGATGCATCTATAATGATAATAAAAACAACATTTAAGCGATAATCATGTTGTGATTACTATCATAGTACTAATATGAATAAATAAAATAATAATGACAAAAACAAGGATAAAATAAAATAAAATGTATAACTAAATGATATAGTAGATTGATTAAATAAAATATATAAAATATATAAATTTTAAATGCTAAATAAATGATGTAGTAAATAAAGAAGCAAAGCTAACCGAAATATAGATTAAATTGAGATTCAAGCAAAGTTTAAAGCATAAATCGCAAAATAAATAAGGAAAAGGGCAACAAATATGCAAATAAAAGGACAATGAATAATATAAAATTTAAATATAATAAAGGATAAAGAAATAATAAATAAAATAAATAAATAAAGTTCATAAAAGATTGAAATTAAATAAATAAATGATTGAAATATAACGCACTAAAAAGAGCAGGGGGCTAATGGGAAAATATTCCCAACCCCAGACACGCCTAATTCCCGAAGGGGTCAGCGGTCTGAGGACCAAATTGAAAATGAATCAAAATTGAATGGCATAATTTCTAAAAAGAAAGAATAGTGAAATTAGGACTCAATTGAAATAACTCAAAAGGCGGAAGGACTAAAACTGCTAATACCCCCTAAAAAACACATGGATCCTAGGGGTGGTTCGGGTCGAGCAATCGGGTCCTGCTTCAAACGATGTCGTTTTGGGGCTTTTGGAGCCAGGCTAAAACGACGTCGTATCAGTGGCCTATTTAAGTTAAACTTTTTTTGAAAAAAATCATTCCTCCCCTTGTTTCAAAAAAATTCTCTTTGTTTTCTCTGAAGGTGGCCTTTAGGTCACCCAAGAGGTCCGGTGAACCTCCGCCGTGGCCACCGATCGTCGGCGACGGCTACCACCATCCACAGTGGTCAAAATTCACAAAAATGGTCTATTTTGACTGTCTTGCTTCCTTTAGCTGAAATTGAAGGCCAAAAAACCCTGAAAACCCACCTAAAATAAAAGAAACAAAAGAACCTTTCAATTTTTTGGTATTTCGATGGATGCCCAGCACCCTCTCTTCCGACTCAGCCTCCAACAAACCAAAGGCGATTCGGAGGTCCCATGCTAGAAGAACCATCCTTCATCGGAGACGGCATCCTCGCCCACTTGCGGTGGTGGAACATAAAGCGACACGGTAACCTTTTTAACCTTTCTCTTTTTTATTTTTATGTTTTTTTTATATAAAAAATTAAAATAAAAATAACAGATCTAAATAGAAGAATCACCTTTGAATTTTTTTTTGTATATTTCTGTTTTTTGATTTCTTTCTTGTGTAAAAATACATTCATTGTTATGGCTTTTATAGCCATAATATTTATTTTTTTCTTTTGGTTTCTGCAATTTCCATTGTTCTTGCCTTTTGATTTTGCCCTTTTTCTTTCTGTTTTCCAGGTGGCAGTATGCGGTCAACGACGACAGTGGGAAATGCACCTTTGCCATTTTGGTGCAATGACGGCAGGGGCGCATCAAGCCTCGGGTAGCGTGCCTACGAGGGAGCGGCGCTGGAGGCTAGGGGTTTTTAGTTTTACTGAAAGATAGTTTAGGTTATAGGCCATTAGGGTTTTTTTCATTTAGGCCATTTGGGCTTGTAAATTTGGGCTTGATATTTTTGTAAATGGGCTGTTGTAATGGACTATATTATTTTGGTTTTTTTTTAATTTGGTTTCTATTTGGGCTGGACGAAATTGGGTCCTTACAATTGCCCTTCTTTGCTCATTGTCGTGTAATGGGAATGGAGCAAAGACTTTAAGGACCAATTTTTTTTAGTCTTGTCGAATCTCGACTTCTTTGGTGCTTCTCTTCTTTAAGTAGCCTTATTCTAACCCATTGCAACTTCAGGGATATAGGAATTGTAGTTTCAATCTACTCCACTACAACTTCAGGGAAATAAGACTTATAGCTTCAATTTGTTCCACTGCAACTTCTGGGAGATAAGATTTGTAACTTCAATCTGCTCCACTGCAACTTCAAGGAGATTAGATTTGTGGCTTTAATCTGCTCCACTGCAACTTCAGAGAGATAAGATTTGCAGCTTTAATATGCTCCACTGCAACTTCAAGGAGATAAGGTTCGCTTTAATTCGTTCCCAAATATTTCCAACCCTTCTAGCTAGTGGTATTGTTTCAGGTCATTGTATTATTTAGAAACCATTCAGAGCAATATGCAAAAATCTTTTTATTTGAATATTTTTAGTCTATCAATCGTTATTTCAATGTAAAAATGCTTGAAAAAGGTCGTAACAATAGACAAGATTGAAATTTATTAGAAACAAAGCTCGAAATGAATAGATTAATCAAAATAGCAGACATTGCTAAAATATAAAGTAAGATAAAATTAGGTGCCCCAAATATTACAGCATGAGCTTTTCTGTACAGACTTCTTGAGAACCATTTTGAGGCTGATTTGTGTTTGGGAGATCTAAATTATTTTGTTGATGCCCCAAGATGTAACGTTTCTCCTTCTGAAAAGACACGACTACCACATGTCTAATCTTCGATCTAAATTTGAGTTGCCCTTTCTCGGGTTTTCAACTCAAAACCCCTTTGGTCTTAAGGTGTTCTTTTGTGAGTTTTC